>NC_140586.1:453433280-453498558 GCF_964204655.1 Triturus cristatus | reverse complement strand
TGTCGCTATTTGAAAACTCAGAAAATATGTCCTCATTTTAGTTTTTTAGAGCACTAACCATAATTTTGATGCAAATAAGACCCTCTCATATATGTAATTTCTAAAGGAATGCTCTAGGTATTACAGTTTTGATTACATCAAGATGACGTCAGGCGTTCCACACTTTTGTAATAAGTATAGAATGTTAGCAATCTAGTTGTTCATTGGGATACTGTTGAGAGGCAGAGGCCAGGGCACGGACTCTGAAAATTGAAGGCAGGTAGGAGAGTGCAGAGGCAACAATTTGACCACACTGGGCAGGCAGGAAGGGCAGTGGCAGCACAACAGACTATGGAGGGCAGTGGAAAGGGGGGCAGGGGCAACAAACCAACAATACAGGACTGTCAAGAGAGGCTGTGGCAATATAATAGACCATTGTGGGCAGAAGGAAGAGGCAGTAGTAGTACAACCATACATGCCAACAGACCCGTTTCAGCCAGGAAACGTCCAATGTTTTTAAGCTCAAATGGGCTTTATTGATCTGTCTCCTGTCTACAATCTCCTCTTTTTCAATGTAACTCAAAGGGGAAAATCAATACCCCAGTTTTTTTCAAAATCTCCCTCTTACCAAGCTCAAAATGTTCGCAAGTATGGTACATTGGATCATGGTAGGCAAGAGAAATTGGGGTAGGGACTTGGACTCGGATAACAGAGGACAGGAGGGACATGGAGAGGTACACCAAACTGACCCTACAGGGCAGGCATCAGGGTTGCAGCAGCACCACACAGGGGATGCTGGAAGGAAGTGCAGCACAACAATCCATAGAAAGCAATAGGGAGGGGACAGGACCATGCACATGGACAACAGAGAACAGAGGGGAAAGAGGAAATGGTAGCTAGCTGACCATAATGGACAGACAGGAGAGAAATCTGCAGCATAACAGACCATAAAGGGCAGGAGGGACAGATCAGGGGCATTACAATGGAACAGACAAGCCAGGAGGGAGGAATAGGGTCTGCACATGGAAACTGAGGGCTGGGGGCAGGGCAGGAGCAGCAAGATGACCATGGAGATCAGCATGATGGGCACTAGAAACAAGACACACCATGGAGAGCAACAGTGAGACTATGATGGCATACACACATACTGTGGAGGGAAGGTGGGAGGGGGTCATGGGCAGCTAGCTCACCACACAGGGAAGGTGGGTTCGGGCCATGGCAGCACAGAAGACCGTGCTGGCAAGCGGGAGGGTTAGTGGCAGCACAATGGCTATGATGGGCAAGAAGGAGGGTGCAGGGGCATGCACAAAGGACCATGGAGGATAGAAGGGAGGGTCAGGACCTGGGCACAGACAAGAGAGTTCAGGGAAGGGGGCCTCACAACAGACTGCGTGGGGCAGGCAGGAGAAGCAGTGCAGCACAACAGACCAGGGAGGGCAGAAGGGTGTGGCAGTAAAATGGACCATGGAGGACAGGAGGAAGGGGATAGGGGCATGGCATGTGGACAGGCAGGGTGGAGGTGGCAGGGACAGGTTTACAGTAAATGTAAATGTATGTGTCTTGTAAAGCGCACTGCTGCCCTGAGGCGTCGTGGCGCTGTAGACCGCTGGGGAACCCGTCCTGGCTATCCCTGTGAGATGGTCCCTCCTGGGTATCTCCAAGGTGAAACCAGGCATCCCCGGCGAATGTGGGGGGCCGTTGTGGAGATGAGGCAAGCTAATGCCCAGAGTTGCCGAGTGTGTTCCTGGTTAGAGTAGGTACCGAGGCGAGAATTATCGAGTCCGTTTGACCCTGGTCCACAACCCTGCCGCGTCGGGAATTGAACCCTGGTCCCTGGCCGATTCTCTGCTTGCGGATCTGCCGCCTCTAACCAGTGAGCCACACCTCTCCACAAGTCATCTGACAATGCTAGGCAGGTGGGAGGGGAGTGGCAGCTCAACAGAACACTCAGAGTAGATAGGAGTGGCAGGTCCATGGAACATGGTGAGCAAAAAGGATGGAGCAGGGGCATGCACAAAGACATCGAAGGGCAGGGGGAAGGAGAATAGGGGCAGCAAGCTAAGCACAGAGGCTAAGCAGGAGGTCAATGATGGGCATAGAATTGGGCAATGGAGGACAGGAGGAGTGGACTGGTACATCATGCTAAATGGAGGGCAGTGGCAGCACATGTTATGTTATGTTATGTTAATGGGTGACTTGTATAGCGCACGGCTACTCCAAGGAGTGTCCCGGCGCTTTCTGACCCATTACTGAAAAAGGAAAAAGACAACAGAAATATAACAGAATTACTGATTAAAAAGCCAGGTTTTCAAGGCCTTTCTAAAGGCAAACAGGTTGGGAATGCGACGGAGATCAACAGGAAGGGAGTTCCATAGTTTGGGGGCGAGATATTTAAAGGAACGTCCACCTATTCTGACTTTCCTAATGGGAGGCACCATTGCCAGGCCAAGATTTTCCGACCGGAGAGATCTGGTGGGTTTGTAGAAAGAAAGCCGTTTCTGAATGTAGGAGGCCCCCACCAAATGGAGTGCCTTATGGGCCAGTGTAAGAGCTTTGAATGTGATTCGCTTCTTGATCGGAAGCCAGTGAAGGGAGGAAAGCAACTCAGATGATCTGGCTTGCCGGGGTAGGCCGAAGATGGCTCTTGCCGCAGAATTATGTACAACCTGGAGTTTATGCAAGAGATAATCCGGCAAACCCAGGTAGAGGACATTTGAATAATCAAGCCTGGAACAGATCAGAGCTTGTACTGTCAGCTTCCTGTGGGCTAAAGGGAGCAAAGGAAGGAATTTACGCATCATTTTAAGCAGACCAAAACAGGTACCCGTGAGACCTGTGATCTGTGTTTTCAAAGCCAGGGTGTTATCGAATTTGACCCCAAGGTTTTTAGCGACCAAAGAGGAAGAGGAAGGGGGGGACATGCAAACCGGCCACCATTCCTGCCAGGGCGGTTCTGCCTGACAGCCGAAGAAGAGCACCTCGGATTTATCAGGGTTGCACTTGAGGCTGCTCCGCTGAAACCAGTTGAAGACAGCCCCAAGGCAACCACGGATGCTCTCCCCGTCAAACTCCATGCCCTTCTTGCAGGTGAAGAGGAGCTGGGTGTCGTCAGCGTATGATATGATCTGGGCACCCATCGACTCCGCCAGTATCGCCAATGGAGTCATGAAGATGTTAAAAAGGGTCGGGCTCAGCACCGACCCTTGTGGGACTCCGACATTCATAGGTGGCACCTCGGCGGAGTACGGGGGGCCCAGACCACTTGTCGACGACCTGCTAGGTAAGATCTCAGCCAGCTCAACACCGTCCCTCTGAGACCGATCTCGTGAAGTCTTCTCAAGAGGGCCTCATGCGGGACGGTGTCGAAGGCCGCCGACAGATCCAACATCACCAGCATTGCTCTTCCGCCTGAGTCGAGAACTTCCTTAATGGCTTCATTAACTTCCAAAAGAGCGGTCTCCGTGCTCAAGTTGGAGCGGAAGCCAGATTGGGTAGAGTGGAGTAACCCATGGTCTTCAAGGAAGGAAGAAAGCACAGAGTGGACGTGCTTCTCGACGATCTTAGCCAAGCTGGGCAGGAGAGAAATGGGCCTATAGTTAGTATGTATCTCTGGATCAAGGCCTGGTTTTTTAAGAAGGGGAACGACCATTGCCTTCTTCCAGGCTGGCGGAACAATGCCGCTGGACAAAGATAGGTTCAAAACAGGAGAAATTAAGGAATTCAGAATCTTGGCAGTCCTGGCTAAAAAGCTCGCCGGGCACGGATCGAGCGGAGAGCCAGATTTAATCCTGAGTAAAAGATCCAAAGAATTAGATTCCAATAAAGGAGGAAACTCCGATAGAATGGGGCAGGAATCAGGAGGTAAAGTCATCAGAATGGAGTCATGCAATGAAGCACTTGGGGCAGCTGGTGGAAAAGATTCTTGAATCAATTTGATTTTCGTATTAAAGAAAATGGCCAGCTCCTTTACCCAAGATTCGGAGAACTTATGCAGGACTATGCTAGATTTAGGAGAGATAAACTCTTAACAATGGTAAAAATTTCTGTACTGGAATTTGAAGCAGACTCAATTCTATTTGCAAAATAGTTCTTTTTGGCCTCAAGAATGTCAGAGTGGTAAGATTTAATAGATAGTTTATAGGCTGACTTAGCTTCTTGGTCATATTGCTTCCGCCAGAGTCTTTCGGCTAACTTACAGTTACGCCGTGCCAGAGCAAGTGACTGAGAGAACCAAGGAGCCGAACTGCGCTTGACAGATGAAGAGGGGGTAGAAAGAGGAGCAAGATCATCAAGCCTTTCAACTAACCATTCCTGGAAAGTTTCAAGGTCCCTCTCCAGATGGCCGGATAGGATACAGGGATATTCGTGAAGCGCTTGAGCAAGATTCTCAAGGGTGATTTTATGCAAAGGTCGTCTGGGGTGCCTAAGGTGGTCAGGGTTAGTATAAGATGTTTTACTTCTGCCCTGAATTAAAAAACTAATCAAAGAATGGTCGGACCAGAGAACAGGGGTGGGACGGGACATAATAAGGGGAAAGGTGGAGAACACTTGGTCAAGCGTGTGACCCTTATCATGAGTCGCACTTGAGATGTAAGGAGTTAGACCAAGAGGAAGAGTGATGTCCTTGATTTTGACCGCTTCACTGTCCAACTCAACGTCCATATCAGACCATGCATGGCAGGAGAGAGGAGGCTAATCCATGGATTCAGACAACAGAGGATACGGAGGAGGTGATGGGGCAGCAAGCTAATGGTTCAGAGAAGGTGGGTATTAGGAACTTTATTGTTTTTAAAATGTGTGCCTGTGCGAACTACTTAAAATATGAACAAGTATGCAGCATAATCTCACTTTTATTGAGGAAGAAGAGGACGTTTGTGACTGTGACTTCGGTCTCACTTGGCAGAAACACCCCCTGACCCTCCACCTCCCATCGCAAAATGTAATGACTGTGAAAAGGGTAGGTGGACGCAGTGTTATATAGAACATAGTCCTGAGAGCACGATTGAAAATGAAAACTAGATATAGTATATGGTATAAACTATGCACCAAAAAGTGTGATATAAGATGAACCGGGCATGAAATATAATATGTGCATTGTGCGCAATGACAGATTCATTGCAGAGCGCGAGATAGCACAGGCACTAGCGCGTGCTAGGCAATATGCGCCTTAGAGTGTAATATGCACAGGGCAGTGTTGTGTAACCTAACTAGTCTCTAAAGCTGTAATATAAAATATGTGCTGGGGAGTGTAACGTTGCATATGCACTGTGACAAAGATATGGATCCCAGATTGTAATATGTATGGCATAGCCCTGTGCGTTATAACATAGGCATCGAGGAAGGCACGTTAGATGGGACAATATAACCCGTGCGAAGGCAAGTGTGGCATAACATATTCACGGGGTGGTGTTACAGTGCACATGGGCTAGAGAGTGTCATAGCATACGCACTAGCTGGTGGAATACAACACAGAGGTGTGTGGCACTAGGCGGGCACTGGTGGGTGTAACACAGCATTGGGCTCAGCCAGGAGCACGCTATGACTCTCAAGTGAGGTTCGTCTCCTTTCCAGAGAGTAAAATAAAAAGTATTACACATCCGGCGGTGGATGTGTGTTTTATTAACCGTGGGGGGAGGGGGGTTCTTGCATAGTTTGGTCAAATTTTTGGCGAATCCCCTTTGAATGGCTTGGTGTGCATGTGTATTAAATGTACCCATGTTTGTATAAATAAATGACAAGGGTGTCTACTTGGAGAGTGCCCACCGGCGGGGGTGCCGGGATTAGGCACGATAGGGCGTCAGACACGTCAGAGCTTCACTAACGGTGTAAATACATTCCACGTGGATTCATTATATGCATAGTCACCTTTTACTAAATATCACGCAAATCGTCATGGTGATAGGTACATACGGTTTGTCCAGCAAGTCCTAGGTCTTTCTATAAATATATTTTTTTTTTAAATATTAAAAAACAAAGGCCGGCCCCTGGGGATGGGGTCCCCAGGCCATAAGCGGCCTGAGGAGGGGGGCAACGCAGCCCCCCTCCTAAAGAATTAAAAAAAAAAAAAGGCCATGACCCGGGGGTTGGGGTCCCCAGGGCCGATTAAGGCTTGGGAGGGGGGCCACTCGGCACCCTTCCAAATTAATTTTTTTCAACAAAAAAAATTAGGGTGCAGGCCCTGGGGGATGGGGTCCCCAGGGCCAATAAATTAGAAAAGAAGGGGGCCACACAGCCCTCCTTCTTAATAAAATAAATAAAAGACAGGCATCGCGCTGGAGGCCACGCCCCCTCCTTGCAACACTCTGCAAACGCACCCCCTGGCCAGTTGTAAGTTGGGGAATTAATTCCCCTTCAATACTGAGGGTCCCTGAGGGCCAACAAGCCCAACAGGTATCTCCAGTATGCGCCAGGGAGCTGTGTTGCAGACAGGTGTTTTGAGGCCACGCTTCTTTTTACACCTCTATGCAAAGCAGCTCTGTGGCGCTTACTGGGAATACCTAGTGGGCTAGTTTGACCCTAGGGACCCTTAGGATTGAAGAGGACTTAATCTCTCAACTTAGAACGGCCACAGGACGCGTTTACACAGTGGTGAAGGGAGGGGACGGGGCCTGAGGTGACGTGTGCAAACACGCCCTGTGGCGCGTTTTAAGTTGGGGAAATAATTCCCTTTCAATCCTGAGGGACCCTGGGGGCCAACTAGCCCACCAGGTGCTTCCAGTAAGCGCCACTGCTCTGCGTTGCAGAGAGGTGGTGCAGGCCGTGCCCCTTTTTACACCTCTCTGCAATGGCGCTTACTGGACGTACCTAGTGGGTTATTTTGCCCCTAGTGACCCTCAGGATTCAAGGAGACTTAATCTCCCAACTTAAAACGGCCACAGGGCGTGTTTACACAGTGGGGAAGGGAGGGGACGGGGCCTGAGGTGACGTGTGCAAACACGCCCTATGACGCGTTTTAAGTTGGGGAAATAATTCCCCTTCAATCCTGAGGGCCCCTGGGGGCTAACTAGCCCACCAGGTGCTTCCAGTAAGCGCCACTGAGCTGTGTTGCAGAGAGGTGGTCCAGGCCATGCCACTTTTGACACCTCTCTGCAATGCAGCTCTGTGGCGCTTACTGGAGGTACCTAGTGGGTTAATTGGACCCTAGGGACCCTCAGGATTCAAATGAACTTAATCTCCCAACTAAAAACGGCCACAGGGCGTGTTTACACAGTGGTGAAGGGAGGGGACGGTGCCTGAGTTAACGTGTGCAAACACGCCCTGTGGCACGTTTTAAGTTGGGGAAATAATTCCCCTTCAATCCTGAGGAACCCTGGGGGCCAACTAGCCCACCAGGTGCTTCCAGTAAGCGCCACTGCGCTGCATTGCAGAGAGGTGGTCTAGGCCATGCCCCTTTTTACATCTCTCTGCAACACAGCTCTGTGGCGCTTACTGGAGGTACCTAGTGGTCTAGTTGGACCCTAGGTACCCTCAGGATTCAAGGGGACTTAATCTCCCAACTTAAAACGGCCACAGGGCGTGTTTACACAGTGGGGAAGGGAGGGGACGGGGCCTGAGGTGATTTGTGCAAACACGCCCTGTGGCGCGTTTTAAGAGGTAGTTTTAATCCCCTGCCCTATTATATACTAGGGGCTTACAGAGGAGGTCATGCTAATCACAGGGGGACCCCAACACATAGTGTTCCCTAGTGTATGTAGGTGTTTTCACTGTATTCTGAGTGTCTTTTAACATAACACTGGCTCTAGGACTGGTTAGTCAGACTCAGTTACCACCAGTATCTGTCTGAAAAAGTTGAGGGTACAGGATGACTTTGTAACAAGGCTTCTTTCTGCTCTTCTGTTTGTTCTTTCTGCACGTTATCCTTCTTCCTGCACTTTTCTTCGTCTTTGAGGACTTCTGTTGCTTCTTTCTGCATTTCTTTTTTTTCTTTCTGTGCGTTTTTTCTTCTTTCTTCACATGTCCTATCTCTGTAGGCATAGTTAGAAATTAGCATTTAAAAAAACTTTGAAATTCACTGAAAAAACCATATGTTTCAGGCACGTTATAGTTAGGAATTAGCATTCAAAAAACCTTAGAAACTCACTGAAAAAACCATAGGTTTCAGGGGCGTTATAGTTAGCTGGATTTTTCACTCGTACAAAACCATTGAAATTCCCCCGTTATAGTTAGTTCAGCTAACTATAACTCGCGCGCCCGCAATGCACTGCTGATGACGTCACATATTACATCACTCATGACATGGTCAGTGACATCACTCATGACATCACTGATTTCATCTCAAATAACATCACTGATGACATCACTGATGACATCATCCTTGTGATAGAGTGGCAGACCTCCTCTCCACCTAATATAACCTTTGATACACACATTCAAAAATAGAAACTAAAATTTTCAAAACAATGGACATACCAATACCAGTTACAACAACCTATTCAGTAATTCTAAGATCCACATACACATCCACTCATTCACCAACAGTCCTATACAGTCACTCATACATGTACTCACTCATCATATGTACTCATACACCTATACATCCTGTTACACAGCGCCACTCATCCATAGAGTTACTCACACACATAGTCACTCATGCTAATAAAGAATCAAACATCCATTTACTTGCATATACAGTTATTCACACATCACCACACTTACTTCTACAGAAACTTACACATACTTAGTCTTTTAAACAATCACTTATAGAAACACATACTTATTCATACAGGAACTCTTCCAATCTCTCACTCTCACATATACTCACTTATATACACCAATAGTCACATATACTAGTTTAAAACATATGTAGTTACTCATAAAGACACTATTGAGACAGTCATTCACTCACTAACACACCCATGCACACACTCATCCACCCATACAGTCCTGCACACATGCTGCATTCAACACATACAAACAGTAAGTCACTCATTCATGCACCCATGCACTACGTAATACCCCCACCGAACCATACAGACACTCAGACACTCATACTGATACTCAAAAAACCAACTAATAACCTATATAGACACTCATGTAGCTACTCACCAACCCATGCAGCCACTTATACACAAAGTGAGAGACTGATACAGATATTTACATATTTAAACATTACTCACTAAGCCATGTATTCACTAAGATACACTTAATCAGTCAGTTATACAATCAATTTTTCAAAAACAAATCATCCATTTACACACTTATATACCCATTTATTCTTCCATCGACCTTGAGATATACATATATAAAACATATGTATTTTCAGAAAAACACACATTCACTGGATGATGTCATCAGTGATGTCATCAGTGATGTCATTTGAGATGTCATCAGTGATGTCATGAGTGATGTCACTGACCATGTCATGAGTGATGTAATATGTGACGTCTTCAGCAGTGCATTGCGGGCGCGCGAGTTATAGTTAGCTGAACTAACTATAACGAGGGAATTTCAATGGTTTTGTACGAGTGAAAAGTCCAGCTAACTATAACGCCCTGAAACCTATGGTTTTTTCAGTGAATATATATATTATCTACTGGCGGTCGCCAGTAGATAGTTATAGTTAGGACCGAGTTCCAATAGGAAATCTGAAAATTCTATTTTGAATAACTTTGGCGCCGGTTGAATTATCTTCGTGAAATTTTCAAAACTTATGGGGCGCTCCGCTCAGCTCCTACCCTGAAAGTCTCGGGGTGATTCGTCAAGCGGGGGCTGAGAAAAAAGGGGGGTCCCAAAACGCTTTTTCCCTATGCATTTTCCCATAGGACCTTTGGTCAAAGGTACAGCCCGAACGGCTGACCAGAATTACTTGAAATTTGGCAAAGAGGTAGTCCTCAGGTCAGGCATGTGCCTTTTGCATATATGGTGTCAATCTGTTCAGTAGTCCCTGAGAAAATTGCAGTTAAAAGTACATAAATACCTACATGCGCGCACCGTGCGCGCACTGTGCTCGCACGGTGCGCGCACCAAATGTCCGCGAGCGTAATTCTGATTGGTGGTTAGATGTCAGTCAACATTCCAATCGGTCGAATTCAGGAAGTGTCGGATGCCATTTTGTGTGTGACAATAAAAAAAAGAAAGGTGGAGAACGTGATAAGGGGGCAGGGTAGAGAGTTCATGACCCTCTAGCCTTTGTTAGGGGGTCCCTGAAGGACCCCGAAGGGTGAAAAAAACATTTTTTTTTTCAAAAAATCACGGGGTGCACGCACGGTGCGCGCACCGTGAAAAACCCTTAAAAAAAAAGATTTTTTTTTTACTGTTTATAATTTTAGAGAAGATATTAACTATGCAGTTCAACTTTATCCAAATTTTAAAAAAAAGAGCTGAGCCATTCCATTTTCCAGGATACAGTCAATCTATAACTATATACATAGGTAGTTTATTGTAAAATAAATATATAAAGAATATAATAATACATACATAAATTAGCAATTAAAAAACCTTACAAATTCACAAAAAAAAACATAGGTTTCACACATGTTATAGTTAGGAATTAGCATTTAAAAAACCTTGCAAATTCACTGAAAAAACCATAGGTTTCACACATGTTATAGTTAGCTAGACATTTCACTCGTACAACACCATTGAAATTCCCCCGTTATAGTTAGTTCAGCTAACTATAACTCGCGCAACCGCAATCCACTGCTGATGACGTGCGTATGTAGATTTTGGAATTACTGAATAGGTTGTTCTAACTGGTATTGGTATCTCTATAGTTTTCAAAACTTTAGTTTGTATTTTTCAATGTGTGTATCAAAGTTTATATTAGGATAAGAGGAGGTCTGCCACTCTTACACAAGGATGATGTCATCAGTGATGTCATCAGTGATGTCATTTGAGATGTCATCAGTGATGTCATGAGTGATGTCAATGACCATGTCATGAGTGAGGTAATATGTGACATCATCAGCAGTGGAATGCGGTCGCGCAAGTTATAGTTAGCTGAACTAACTATAACGGGGGAATTTCAATTCTCTTGTACAAGTGAAATGTCCAGCTAACTATAACATGTGTGAAACCTATGGTTTTTTCAGTGAATATACATATATATATATACATATATATTAGCGGTCATGCCTGGGCCACGAGGAGACCCTGCCGCCACCAATGCGGGCCTGGGGGGGTCTGAAGTCTCGGACCCACCATACAGGACTGAAACATGCCCAAGAGTGAAATGATTATGTACCAGCAGCGCTTTCAACTTTGTCTGCTTCACCCACTGAGGAATGTATTTTTTAATTAAGTGTGGCAGCGACACCCACTTTGGGATCATTAAGTGTAAAGACTGCAAGTACCATGAATACCTGGGGTTCCGCCCATCGGGGCAAGAGGACACGCCCACTGAGGCTTGACCGAGTGAACCGAGTGAAATAAAGAGCAGGTGATTTACACTTCAGTTGCTGTTCGTCTTTTTGAGTGCAAGGCTTGTGAGCAAGGAGTGACATCCGAAACGCGTAGAGCCAAGCTAGATGAAAAGCGGCATTACGAAGGGGCTGCAATCTTCACCCTCAGATGCAGTTTGTTTCCAGTGTGGGCCTCCTCAAGTTGGGCAAACTTATGGTTGGATTTGTAGCGGTCATGCCTGGGCCGCGAGGAGACCCTGCCGCCACCAATGCGGGCCTGGGAGGTCTGAAGTGTCGGACCCACCATACAGGACTGAAACATGCCCAAGAGTGAAATGATTATGTACCAGCAGCGCTTTCAACTTTGTCTGCTTCACCCACTGAGGAATGTATTTTTTAATTAAGTGTGGCAGCGACACCCACTTTGGGATCATTAAGTGTAAAGACTGCAAGTACCATGAATACCTGGGGTTCCGCCCATCGGGGCAAGAGGACACGCCCACTGAGGCTTGACCGAGTGAACCGAGTGAAATAAAGAGCAGGTGATTTACACTTCAGTTGCTGTTCGTCTTTTTGAGTGCAAGGCTTGTGAGCAAGGAGTGACATCCGAAACGCGTAGAGCCAAGCTAGATGAAAAGCGGCATTACGAAGGGGCTGCAATCTTCACCCTCAGATGCAGTTTGTTTCCAGTGTGGGCCTCCTCAAGTTGGGCAAACTTATGGTTGGATTTGAAGCGGTCATGCCTGGGCCGCGAGGAGGCTCTGCCGCCACCAATGCGGGCCTGGGGGGTCTGAAGTGTCGGGCCCACCATACAGGACTGAAACATTCCCAAGAGTGAAATGATTATGTACCAGCAGTGCTTTCAACTTTGTCTGCTTCACCCACTGAGGAATGTATTTTTTAATTAAGTGTGGCAGCGACACCCACTTTGGGATCATTAAGTGTAAAGACTGCAAGTACCATGAATACCTGGGGTTCCGCCCATCGGGGCAAGAGGACACGCCCACTGAGGCTTGACCGAGTGAACCGAGTGAAATAAAGAGCAGGTGATTTACACTTCAGTTGCTGTTCGTCTTTTTGAGTGCAAGGCTTGTGTGCAAGGAGTGACATCCGAAACGCGTAGAGCCAAGCTAGATGAAAAGCGGCATTACGAAGGGGCTATAATCTTCACCCTCAGATGCAGTTTGTTTCCAGTGTGGGCCTCCTCAAGTTGGGCAAACTTATGGTTGGATTTGTAGCGGTCATGCCTGGGCCGCGAGGAGACCCTGCCGCCACCAATGCGGGCCTGGGGGGTCTGAAGTGTCGGACCCACCATACAGGACTGAAACATGCCCAAGAGTGAAATGATTATGTACCAGCAGCGCTTTCAACTTTGTCTGCTTCACCCACTGAGGAATGTATTTTTTAACTAAGTGTGGCAGCGACACCCACTTTGGGATCATTAAGTGTAAAGACTGCAAGTACCATGAATACCTGGGGTTCCGCCCATCGGGGCAAGAGGACACGCCCACTGAGGCTTGACCGAGTGAACCGAGTGAAATAAAGAGCAGGTGATTTACACTTCAGTTGCTGTTCGTCTTTTTGAGTGCAAGGCTTCTGAGCAAGGAGTGACATCCGAAATGCGTAGAGCCAAGCTAGATGAAAAGCGGCATTACGAAGAAGCTGCAATCTTCACCCTCAGATGCAGTTTGTTTCCAGTGTGGGCCTCCTCAAGTTGGGCAAACTTATGGTTGGATTTGTAGCGGTCATGCCTGGGCCGCGAGGAGACCCTGCCGCCACCAATGCGAGCCTGGGGGGTCTGAAGTGTCGGACCCACCATACAGGACTGAAATATGCCCAAGAGTGAAATGATTGTGTACCAGCAGCGCTTTCAACTTTGTCTGCTTCACCCACTGAGGAATGTATTTTTTAATTAAGTGTGGCAGCGACAACCAATTTGGGATCATTAAGTGTAAAGACTGCAAGTACCATGAATACCTGGGGTTCCGCCCATCGGGGCAAGAGGACACACCCACTGAGGCTTGACCGAGTGAACCGAGTGAAATAAAGAGCAGGTGATTTACACTTCAGTTGCTGTTCGTCTTTTTGAGTGCAAGGCTTGTGAGCAAGGAGTGACATCCGAAACGCGTAGAGCCAAGCTAGATGAAAAGCGGCATTACGAAGGGGCTGCAATCTTCATCCTCAGATGCAGTTTGTTTCCAGTGTGGGCCTCCTCAAGTTGGGCAAACTTATGGTTGGATTTGTAGCGGTCATGCCTGGGCAGCGAGGAGACCCTGCCGCCACCAATGCGTGCCTGGGGGGTCTGAAGTGTCGGACCCACCATACAGGACTGAAACATGCCCAAGAGTGAAATGATTATGTACCAGCAGCGCTTTCAACTTTGTCTGCTTCACCCACTGAGGAATGTATTTTTTAATTAAGTGTGGCAGCGACACCCACTTTGGGATCATTAAGTGTAAAGACTACAAGTACCATGAATACCTGGGGTTCCGCCCATCGGGGCAAGAGGACACGCCCACTGAGGCTTGACCGAGTGAACCGAGTGAAATAAAGAGCAGGTGATTTACACTTCAGTTGCTGTTCGTCTTTTTGAGTGCAAGGCTTGTGAGCAAGGAGTGACATCCGAAACGCGTAGAGCCAAGCTAGATGAAAAGCGGCATTACGAAGGGGCTGCAATCTTCACCCTCAGATGCAGTTTGTTTCCAGTGTGGGCCTCCTCAAGTTGGGCAAACTTATGGTTGGATTTGTAGCGGTCATGCCTGGGCCGCGAGGAGACCCTGCCGCCACCAATGCGAGCCTGGGGGGTCTGAAGTGTCGGACCCACCATACAGGACTGAAACATGCCCAAGAGTGAAATGATTATGTACCAGCAGCGCTTTCAACTTTGTCTGCTTCACCCACTGAGGAATGTATTTTTTAATTAAGTGTGGCAGCGACACCTACTTTGGGATCATTAAGTGTAAAGACTGCAAGTACCATGAATACCTGGGGTTCCGCCCATCGGGGCAAGAGGACACGCCCACTGAGGCTTGACCGAGTGAACCGAGTGAAATAAAGAGCAGGTGATTTACACTTCAGTTGCTGTTCGTCTTTTTGAGTGCAAGGCTTGTGAGCAAGGAGTGACATCCGAAACGCGTAGAGCCAAGCTAGATGAAAAGCGGCATTACGAAGGGGCTGCAATCTTCACCCTCAGATGCAGTTTGTTTCCAGTGTGGGCCTCCTCAAGTTGGGCAAACTTATGGTTGGATTTGTAGCGGTCATGCCTGGGCCGCGAGGAGACCCTGCCGCCACCAATGCGGGCCTGGGGGGTCTGAAGTGTCGGACCCACCATACAGGACTGAAACATGCCCAAGAGTGAAATGATTATGTACCAGCAGCGCTTTCAACTTTGTCTGCTTCACCCACTGAGGAATGTATTTTTTAATTAAGTGTGGCAGTGACACCCACTTTGGGATCATTAAGTGTAAAGACTGCAAGTACCATGAATACCTGGGGTTCCGCCCATCGGGGCAAGAGGACACGTCCACTGAGGCTTGACCGAGTGAACCGAGTGAAATAAAGAGCAGGTGATTTACACTTCAGTTGCTGTTCGTCTTTTTGAGTGCAAGGCTTGTGAGCAAGGAGTGACATCCGAAACGCGTAGAGCCAAGCTAGATGAAAAGCGGCATTACGAAGGGGCTGCAATCTTCACCCTCAGATGCAGTTTGTTTCCAGTGTGGGCCTCCTCAAGTTGGGCAAACTTATGTTTGGATATATATATATATGCATACAACAGAGATTTTTGTTACGTTAATCGTTACGTTAAAACGGAATTTATACAGCGCACGTACACCGGGGAGGTTTCATGGCGCTAATTCGGTTGAGATCCAAGTCCTAAAGAAAGATTCAGAAGGCCTGTCGGAAGAGCCAAGTTTTTAAAAGACCTCTGAAACCTAGAAGATTGGTGCAGAAGCGGATTTCGGAGGGAAGAGAATTCCAGAATGTGGGGGCCAGGTAGAAAACCTGGCACCCCCGGTGCGCTTTAATCTAAAATGAGGAGTAAGTAATAGATTTTTGTGAGCTGAACGAAGATTTCGTGTAGGAGCATATTCGTCGATCATATTATTGATACATTTCGAGCTCCTTCCATTAAGTGATTTAAAATAAGATATCCAATCTTCAAAGCACACCGCTGAACAACCGGAAGCCAGTGTAATTGCTTCAAGAGCGGAGTGATATGCTGATGCCTAGGATGGTGTCTATGTCAATGTAATTAATAATGTTTTATTTGTATAATTTGTTTATATGTTTGTTCACAAGTGCAGTTTACCGTGAAATAAAAACATCCTTTTTTCCATAGAGTAAAGAAGATAGAATGTGTAAAGAGGAACAGAAGAAAAAGTGACTGGAATCTGAGTATTTCTGCAAAGCTGTGGCTGTGTCTACAATAAAGCATTTTGTAACTAGTTACTCTTTGAGACAGTTGTTTGTTTCTGCAGCCAGGACAGACTGCAGTGATGAAGAGGTAGAGTAACCTGCCCTCTTCGTTAAGTACCTCCTGTTCAGTTGCCCATTGATCATTGTCCACAAAGAAGGCAGACTGACATCATTCTGAGCGGGTAATGCAGTACCATTGTTTCATGACACCACCTTGCAGGCAGCCGCAAAGCAACCTTAGGCATTAAATTGTGCTTCCACTATCATTTAGACACTTGACCAAGGTAAGTTGTGGGTCTTGTCAAAAGCAGGTCAAGAAAAAATGTTTACTAAAGGGAGATGCTTGGCAGTAACAACGTTAAGAATGTCCACTGAAGTTCTTCAGAATTGCTTACTTACAATGATTGCATTGGCCATTGTACTATTCTTTCATTTGTTCAGCTGGTTACAGCATCTACTAAGGCGCATAGGATTCCACTGCCACCTTGTTAGTTTTCCAACCTTCAGAAGAAGGTGGAACTAAATAACTTATTCAGGTTGAGGACTGCGCAACATCATCTTGTGCATCATCAGCAAGGTGTTGGCACCTTTGCGCGCAACCACTATTTAGGTTATTGATAAAGGAGCAGATCATTGGCTAGAAATATTTTTTTATGCATCGATGAGGTACTGCGAGGCAGTCAAGATTGAAGGATATGTTCTCGACTCAAAACAAACCTGAAACACTGCTTATTCCGGTACTTAAATAGACTTGGGTGCCGATTACGATCCGGTAAAAACCGGGTACGAACCGTCGGTCGGACCGTTTTCTCCGTCCGACTCGTACCCGGTCGTAAAACTTTACAAACATGGAATTACGATTCGCACAGAAACACCATTTCCGTACGAATCGTAAAAAACACCGACCTACGAAAATATACATACGAATGTGATCCGGGAATGCTGCGACGTGACGTCGGGACGCTTTCAGGCAGCGTTTCACGACCCAGGAACCACGATTCGAACCGACAGCAGTCCGGACGGCAATATTTTCACGGCACCCAAAAAGTGCCGGAAAAGCGAAGTACGTCGCGAAACGACCAGAGTAGGTGGCCCGGTACGCACCATACCCCCCCCGCCCCCGTACGTACGCGCTGACCCCCCCAGCCCCCGTACGTGTCGAAGCCCCCCCGTGTATGTACACCCTTGTATGTGTCGAACCCCCGTGTATGTACACCCTTGTACGTGTCGAAGCCCCAGCGCTGGGGGTACGCACCGTACATACACGGGTGGGGGTACGACTCGAACGTACACGGGTGTACATCCACGGGGGGTTCGACACGTACAAGGGTGTACATACACGGGGGGGTTCGACACGTACAAGGGTGTACATACACCGGGGGGCTTCGACACGTACAAGGGTGTACATACACGGGGGTTCGACACGTACAAGGGTGTACATACACGGGGGGGTTCGACACGTACAAGGGTGTACATACACGGGGGGTTCGACACGTACAAGGGTGTACATACACGGGGGGCTTCGACACGTACAAGGGTGTACATACACGGGGGGTTCGATACACGGGGGTTCGACACGTACAAGGGTGTACATACACAGGGGGGCTTCGACACGTACAAGGGTGTACATACACGGGGGGTTCGACACGTACACGGGTGTACATACACGGGTGGGGGTATGACTCGAACGTACACGGGTGTACATACACGGGAGGTTCGACACGTACACGGGTGTACATACACGGGTGGGGGTACGACTCAAACGTACACGGGTGTACATACACAGGGGGTTCGACACGTACACGGGTGTACATACACGGGGGGTTCGACACGTACACGGGTGTACATACACGGGTGGGGGTACGACTCGAACGTACACAGGTGTACATACACGGGGGGTTCGACACGTACACGGGTGTACATACACGGGGGGTTCGACATGTACACGGGTGTACATACACGGGTGGGGGTACGACTCAAACGTACGGGGCGGGGGGGGGTCAGCGCGTATGCGGGCACATGTCTCCATGGTTGCTATGGGAGTTCGGTGCTGACGGTGTTTTTTCCGACCGGTTGTGACATCGGACGCACGGGATGGATCGTAATTCCGCGGTCGGACTTCACTTTTCACATTTGTACGGTAAATCGTCCGAGGACGTGTGGGGAATAATTCCCAATGCGATTCGTATGGACTTTTTAACATGCGAATCGTAATTGGCAGTTTGTACGGCACTTGTAGGATTCATACGGTAAAAAGACCGGATACGAGTCGTACGGGGAATTTTTTTACCGGATCGTGATCGGCACCTTGGTATTGCTTGGGAAACGTTTCAGACGTCTTTGAATGTCAAGTTTTTATTTCCCTCACCTTCTGAGCACAGGGGTATGTTATGTGTATGAGCTATTGAAACTTCTTCTGTTGCAACTTTTACAGTATTCCTAGAGATCATATTCACTTACACAATAAAAAATGAACTTCCAGGGATTGCTTCACCAAAGTAACTTACACATTTGAGTAATTTATACTTTTAAGAAAATGCAATACTTTTTGTTTATTGACAAAATCTGACTGTAAGAAGCTACGAAAAAAACAAACAGCAGTAAGTCAAGCACCATACATGGCCAAACACTGGCATTGTAAACCTCTCCCATAGAAAATAATGGTGGCAGGGAATTAAAATATAACCCCATAGTAAATAATGATAAATTCAATTGTTAATTAAAAATAGTTTAAAAGTAAAATAAGCATAATTTAATGTTAAAAACACAAATAAAAATTGAAAGTATTTAAATGCATTTAATTATAAAAATAAATATCCTATTTTTAATGTAAAAGTTATTCTGACTATATTTTTTGTTAATTGTATCTAAATAATTTAAATGAGCATCAGCTTCACATCTGCAATGTTCCCGGATGACTGACAACATACAGAAGTCAACACCCTCCTAAAGAAACCATCAGCTGACAGTCAAAGTAATTAAGAAGACCATCAACAAGCAAATCTCAACCCACCTCAAGAATCCCCACGGGCTAGACTATCTCCATTCAGGAGTCCGAAAGAACCACAGGACAGAAACAGCACTCATTGTGGCCACCGATGACATATCTACCATCATAGACCAAGGAGCAACAGCGGCCCTTATCCTGCTCAACCTCTCCACAGCTTTCAACACTATTTACCACAACTCTTTCACCAGAAGTCTCCACAAGATTGGCATCCAAGGATCTGCACTCAAATGGATTTGCTCCTTTTGCTCAGGAAGAACCCAAAGGGTCAGTTTACCCCCTTCATGTCAGAGACCAATAACCTAATCTGCTGAGTCCACAGGGATCATCCCTCAACCCCACTCTGTTCAATGTCTGTATGACACTGCTATCCAAAATCATTAAATCCGAAGACATCACCATTATCTCCTATGGCAAAGACATCCAACTCATTCTCTCCCTGATAGACAGAACAAGCAAGTCAGAACCAACTTCACCAACTGCATTACCATGGTAGTAGAGTGGATGAGAAACAACTGCTTAAAGCTCAGTTCCAACAAGACAGAAGTACTGGTCTTCTGAAATAAGAACTCTCCATAGGACAGCTGGTGGTCGTCGGAGCTAGGACCAACACCCACAACCACTGGCCACACAAGAAATCTTGGGATCATCTTAGACAACAAGCTCATCACAACTCAACGAAGTGAGCACCTCCTGCTTTCACATTCTGTGCATGCCTCGAAAGATCTTCAAGTGGCTGCCACAAAACACCAGACAGACCATCAGGCAAGCACTCATCGCAAGCAGGGTTGACTACAGCAACGCACTCTATGCCGGATTCTCCTAGCAACCCCAGCATAGACTTCATACCATCTAAAACACCATCACAAGACTCATACTCAACCTACCACACCGCACCTACAATGCACTGCACCTCAAGGGGCTTCACGGGCTCCCTATACACAAGTGCAGTCAATTAAAAATCCTCACTAACACATACTAAGCCCTAAACAACACTGGACTACCATACCTGTATTGCTGCATACATTTTCAACAGCCTGCCTGATACCAATGCTCTACATTACATTCACTTGTACACTCACCCCGCATTCACAAAAACAGAATAGGAGGTCGCTCCTTCTCCTACATCATACCAAAAATATTTAATGATCTTCCTCAACATATCAGAGCATCATCCTCACTTCATGAGTTCCACAAGAGTCTGAAGACCTGGCTCTTTGAGTAACCCAGTGGGGACCACATGCCTACTGATCTGCTCAACTGCTGGGATACCCCCAGGGATGACTCGTGCTCTGTACAAATCACCATAGCATAACATTACACTTTTAATAATCAATCACACACATTACAAATATTTTAGGTGGGAATTTATTTTTAATTTGAACCAAAGAAAAATAATTTTGATTTAATTTAATGCATTTCCATTTACTAAAGTTTTAATTCAAAATTAAGTTAATAGTATTGTACCAAGTTTTATTCTGTTCTACTTTTAACATGAATATATAAGATCAATTTACATTAATATTTAATATATAACATATTTTTGAAATTTATTTCCAAGTTACATTTATTTTTTAATTTTTCCCACAATTTACCATAAGTAGTCTCTGAAATCTCCACATAGTAACGTGTAGGTAAAAATAGAAACGTTTATTCAACTTGAAATTAGATAGTAAAAACCATTTGTGTTAGATATTAATGTGAAATAATGTTATATATATATTTATTTTAAATGTAGAAATGCTTAAAAAAGTTACAGAACTATTAACATAATTGTAAGATTTTTAATAATTATTAAAAGTGATGTATAAAATTAATTAACATGAATTCAGTTATATTTTTTCAAACATATTCATTTTTAAATAAAAAATAGAGTATTAAAATGTTTTATAAATATGTAATAATAATTTACTAATGTAATACATTTTTTAAAAGTTAAATTATATTCACTTATTTATATTCTAACTATTTTTAATAAATTCATTTAATTTAACATTATTTCTATGGATTTTAATTCCCTACTTCCATTATTTTCTATGGGAGGGTGTTGCCGGACCAGTGGTTGGCCATGTGTGGTGCTGGACTTACTACTATTAATTTTTTACTAGTAGTAACTTACACTCAGATTTAGTGAATAAGAACTTACTCAAAAGTATAAATTCCTCAAAAGTGTATGTTACATTTTTGAATCAGGACTTTTGTAAACAGCCAAGCTCAAAAGTGTAATTTACATTTGTGAGTCATGCCCCAACCCTTATCTTAGCCACAGAAAACATACTTTGCTTTTGTTAGATATGTAAAACATTTTTCTTGGGTGCCTAGGTACAAACAAATGTCAAGAGATTGCCTCACCAGGTAAATAAACATAAGATTGTGTGGATGAAAATGTTGCTACCCCCATGAATAAAAAAGAGCAATGCAAGCCTATTATTAACAAGGACTGTGCTGCTCAAGCAAGCATCCAAATGTTTTTTTTCAAAGAGGAAATGAAAACAAACCAGCTCATACTAGAAAGAGGCATTAAGAGTATCATGATTGTTCAAGACATTAAGATTTTCCAAACAACTGAACCTGGTCCCCGAATATATGTGGCATGAACAAGCTGTGCTTGAGGAGCCTATTACAATGTGGGCTGGAAATTGGACCGACCGACCTCTGGTCGGCGGTCCAGACTGCCTCATGATGATGCGACAGAAAACTGTTGAGTTGCATACTCCCATTCCTCTATGGGAGCTCGTGTTATGGTCGTAAAACAGCCATAGCACAAGCTCTCATAGAGGAATGGGTGTCTGTATGCACCTCAAGGTGCCTGCCATAGGTGCCCCCACGACCCCCACTGGAGGCTGCAGAGGCAAGGAAGCCCTGCTAGGTATCCCCATACGCACTCCCCGACTGGATTTCTATGTTGGAAACCCTGACAAGGAAAGCCTGCTGTAGACCAAGTATCGTAATCCAAAGGGTAGAAAGGCCACCCTTTGAGATTACGGGCCAAGGTCCAACTGGACGACGCGCTCCTTGAGCCCGTTAGAAGCCAGCCGGAATGACTGGCCAGTTTAATTTCCGACTGCCAGCACTGTAATGCGGCGGTCGGAATTTGAACCAAGATGCAGCCCGGAAAGGCTCCGACTGATGGTCAGTGCCTTTCCGGGTCCCTTCATAATCAGCCTCATAGTTTTTGTTGTAATCAATACACATAGATTTCCCATCCTCTCCAGGGAAGGAATTATCAATCATCAACAGTATTTTGCATCCTTTAACATACATTGGCCTTACACTCTGTGAGAGTCATCCTCAATAACGTTAAACTTGGGGCAAGGTGTTCAAGGCCAAATTTCGGCATACTCATTAATATCCATCACAATTCTGTTGATTTGATCTAGCTCAGAGAGATGGAGGGCTGAGTGTGTGCTGATTTACTTGAACCTGTAACCTAGAGGCTTTATACAGATCTATGCTACACATGTGCATACCATTAAATGAGGATTAATTTATACCAAATAATTGCTATAGAGCTAGATGGTTGCATAGACTGGAGAGGGTATTAATATTTATTATTTATTTATTATTTGAAAAGTTTTATAAAGCATGAACAAGACCCAGAATGGGTATCAGAGCGCTGTACAAAGAGGGAAATTAACGTTGACGTGAAGAAACAGTAAAAGTACAATACAAAAAGGCAACATCATGACAACGACACAATACAATTCAAATCCAAAGTGGGAAATGATTGTCAAGTACATATTTCAAAACATAAAGAGAAAATGAATGTCAGGCACACATTTCAATACACACAGTAAGAATGATTGTCAAGCACTGAGGGAAGTGAATATCACATGACATAGAAGCCATTGCTGCTGAGGTTCTTCCAAAAGTAGCCATTAGACCTGTTTCTTGAATGAAGCAGTTGAGGGGTTGGCTCTGATTTCCATCGGTTGGGCATTCCAGATTCTTGGAGCCAGCCCTGAGAAGGTGTGATTGTAAGTTCATTTTTTGTTAAATTTAGGAAGTTTCAGGAGTAAAGTATTGGATTTCTTAAGTTTTGACTGGAACCAGAGAGCTCGAGTTTCTTTGCCAGGTAGACGGGGCTGTTGAGGTGTATAGCTTTATGTGTCAGACAAGCTATCTTGAAGCGGATCCTTGCTTCAATGAATGGGAGGCCAGTTAAGTTGAATTAGGTCAGGTGTAATATGATCATGCTTTCTGGAGCCTGCGATTAGTCTGGCAGAGGCGTTCAGAGTAGCTCTTAGTGGAGCTAACCAGAATTTAGGAAGCCCTGCTAGGTCACCAATCCATATTCAACTCATGAGATAACAAGTGATTAGACTGCTGACTGGATCTCCTCAGGAGGTAGGAAAGGTTTGATTTTCCTAAGAGTGTTGAGCTGATGATTGGCACTCTTTGTGGTGGCACTGATGTGTCCTTGCATGTTTAGAAATGTGTCCAAGGTGACATCTAAAGAGCAAGCGGAGTCCACCATATGCAGGGTACAGAGATATTTTTGATCCAGTTTTGTGTTGGGGTCTCTTGGTTGCGAGGGGTAATCAGGAGAAATTCTGTTTTGAGGGAATTTAGTAACAGATGGTTATGTGTTAGCCATTGTTGATTTTTTTGGAGCGCTCCATTAAGAGTTTTATTGTCATCTGGAGAGGAGATCTTCAAATACAGTTGAGTATCATCAGCGTACATATTGTACTGAATGTTTGACCCACTCAGAATAGCAGTTAGCGGCTCCATGAAGAGCGTGGGCGAAAGTGCAGAACCTTGAGGTACCCCAATAGTGACCATGGTGCTGGCAGCCAAAGATTGGTTGACTTTGATTCTTTGTGTTCAGTTGTGCAGGAAGGAGGAGAACCAATTTAAGACAGTGTATACCTAGATATAAATGTATATTGAGAAACTAATGAAGAAAGAGAAATTGCGTTTTATGTATTGGAGAAGGAATTTTAGACATCACAGTGTCTATAATTGTAATTGCATTTGTAGAGCACACCATGCCCCTGGGGGGGGGGGTTGAAGCTGATTGTCGTTAGGTTGCTACACCTTGCGTGCTTAGTTAAAAGGTTATTGTATTGCAGTGTAGTTTCTGAGGGAAGTGTTTTGGTGTTGTGTGTGAGTGACCAGAGTGGTGCTCCTCTCTTAATCTATTTTCGGCTTCACTGCCTAATGTGCAGCGGAGTCAAGAAAGGGGAGGGATAGAGGGCTTGCAGTTTACAATAATCAGTGGCTGTGAGTTACTCTAAAGATCCCATAGAGAATTCTTGATTGGCAGATGACCCATCATCCCACAACCTGCGCTGGCTTCAACAGTCAAGGCAAAAACTCAATGTAATCTTGAAGGGATTAGTGAAACGCACAGAGAAGCCTGATTGTTGGAAACCATGTTGTGAATGTTGTATGTGTTCATGCTGGGGAAGTGAAGCAACTGATGTTCTAAATTAGTTGCAGATTGCCAAAATAAATGACAAGGAGACAAGAAAGAGATGTGTGGGTCTATGTCATGGCATGCTTGATTACAGTCAGTTATAACACACTATTTCTGTACTTCCTGTGATTTTTATTTAAACTTGCCATGCTCTTAAGGGCAGTGCTCTTTTCTGACTTCATAAGTTTTTCAGATTTGTAGTACCAAGACTCCAGTTTGGCTTTGCACCTCAAGTCTGGAAAATCAATGTCTTTACTTCCTTAGTCAAACTTAGATGGTCATGTATGTTTCTTATCTTGACAGACAGAAAGTTCCATAGTTGTGTGCAGAATAATGTTCCACCAATGGTCTTCTTCTTACAGAAAGGAGTGTTTAGACTAGGCACAATTCTTGAGTGGAGCTTTCTGCTTTGTGAGTAACATTGGTATTTAGCTTGTAGGAACAGCTGGCCTTTTCCTTTGATGGAACTGTGGATGATGCAGAGTGTATAAGGAACAGAATATCTAGCTATGTGTATCCAATGGACTACACGCAACATGGGCGAGATGTAGTACCTTGGATGTAGGTGTAACAGTAGTCTTGCTGGATCCTTTGCAATTTGGGGAGTAAGCAACTACGTACTGGCCACTTGCATAGTTTACTAGTGACATCATCAGAGCGAGAATTGCCTATAAATCAGTGGATATCTGAAATGCAAAAAGATGCATTGCAGTGTTTGCATTATGTACCATGCATGTTATGCGACCTCATTCACTTGTGGGATCCGGGATATGTTAGAGTACATAATTTATACAGATATTTCTTCTCTCCTTTAATAATGGTGGGTCAAGTTCTTTGGACCAAATACCTGTAATCTGGTAGTTACTCCATTGTGTACATTCCATGATCTCAGTTTTGGAAGAATTAAGTGTAAGGTGGTTATCTTCATTTAATTTTCAAGTCTAGATGAGTCTAGAGTGTTAGGGTTCTCTGGGTTTAGGGAAATCTGTATGTCATTTACGAAGATCTGGCAATTTAAGTAGCATGAACTGATCAGCTGCAGTAGGAGGGTAGGACAGAGTTTTAACAGAACTGAAGAAATTATGGATCCTTGTTTAACACCACAGTGTGATGAGTGGGGAGATAAAGGGAGCTGTGCTATTGATACCATTAGGCCAGTAGACAGGAGAGTATGCTTTGGAAATTAGTGCAGACAGGATTAAGAGAGGCATTGGAATAGTCACGTGCACGGTACCAGAGAAGGCTTGGTAAACCTATCCAAGCAATATTTATGAGGCAATCAATTTACCAGGTAGAGGTGTGTGGGTTTACCCGACGAGCCTTTGGTGAGCTATTTAAATGTACTCCAGCAAGGAGATAAGGCTACCTAGAAGGAAGATCTACACCCAGAGCAGCATATAGAGCAGTGATGGCTTTCCACCAGTGTTTAAAGTTATTTCTCCCTTTTTGCACTTTATGGTGTTTTATCCATTTGCTGTGATGTCACCAGGTCAAAGGTCACGAGCTGTTATTGCTACACTCCCTGTGAGTTCGCTGACTTAGCGCCTGAGGTAATATGATGGTGTGTTAATGTTTTACTTTTCTTATAGACACTTGCTCTAAATATTTAGTCATGCACCTTAGAAATATTACGCGAATAAGTAGGGGAAGTTAAATATTTAAAAATGTACTTAGTTCATGAGCACTTGTGTTGTGAATGAGATGCTGCACCAACACTTACCATGCTAGTCTGAACTGGGTGAGCTCTGACCACTTAGGATAACATGCTCAGCAAAACTGAAAAGTGGCATTCAAATTCTTTTAACACTGTGCAAAATGAAAATAGGGTTTTCCTATTTCACGTGATTCAATTAATTACCTTGGCATTAGTAAGAATATTTCCAATGTATATGAGTACTCAAGGTTGAGGGAACTATTTATTTTTTTAACTTTAATGTATTTTTTATGGGGGAAAAGAACAGCATGAATGCAAGCAGTTTCCAACTAATTATGCCGTATTTTGCATGGGAAAAGCGTTTATGTAAAGGCCGTCCACTTGGCGGGCGGTGGCTTGTTTGCGGCGGGCATGAGTGTGCCAGTTCGGAGGCTTCTGTGCCGTGTTGACTAAGACCTTGAAGAGTTCTTCAGGCCTCGCTGGGCCACTGAAGAGCCTATTGAGATTGTCAGCCTTTTTTTCCTGCCAGCGACTTTTATTAGCCCGATAAACTCTTGAATGTTGAAAAGCAGCTGCTCGAGGGAGGATTTAGCTGTTTCTCATGGTGCTTGTGCGTTTGTGGGAGATATATTTACGTCTGGCCTGCGTGGAGGTTCCTTGCATTGCTAGACCTGCGTGACCTCCTTTTCTAGGTCTGGAAACAATGCGAAATGCAATTAAAAACGCAGGGCTACTTCTACAAGCCCTGTCAGCTCGGATAATTCACGTATCACTCTGTTCCTTGTCTGACCTCCCCGCTTTCACATGCTTACTTCTTAATTATTTTTGTTTCTCATAGCATTATGCTTTATTTTAGGATTTTGATGCAGCACCAAGGAGCAAGGGAGGTGAACGCCTCGTCTTGACTGGGTCTTGTGTACATTTTAGGTAATTATGTTAAGAATGGAGGAAACATATTTTGAAAAGAAATTACGAGAGTGGTAGAAGTCTGACCCGTGATCTCCGTTTTGGCGAAGTCCTGATTCTGACGTTATGCACCGGTTTAGCACCGAGACTTTGGGATGAAGTAGAATTCTGTGCAGTTCTGTTAAATAACTGGGCAGCCTTGAAAGTCAGCGGGCCTCATTTATGAAAAGTGACACACCACTGCGTGAAAACAGCGATGCGTCACTTTTCATTGTGCCCTCCTTGCGACATGCTGGATGCGTCATATTTACATTATGACGCATCACGTCGCAAGGAGTTACAGATACGTCAGTATTTCTGACGTATCTGTAGGCGCAAAAAAAAATGACGCATTGCAGGAGTGTGTCACAAAAGTGACGCAACCCCAGCAATGTGTCCTTTCACATGGGGCAAGCCCCATGTGAAAGGGCCTGCGTCTGTCTTACGCCTGCTGTGAGGCAGGGGTAAGATACTGACGGAATGGCGTCCTAGAAGTGACGCAATGAAATCTCATAGATTTCACTGCGTCACTTCTACGAGGCTTACTTGCGTGGGAACAACCCCCCCTGCATACATTGGGCCTTATTTATGAGGCCTTGCGACAGCTTTGCGCTTCCATTACGTCACTTATTGTGACGCATTGGCGGCGTAAAACATGCCCCCTGTTGCGTCCTATTTACAAAGTGACGCATCTAAGCAGATGCGTCACTTTGCAAACCCCTGCGCTACATTATACCTGCTTCAGGTATAATGTATGCAGGGGGGGGCGTTCCCACGCAAGTAAGCCCCGTAGAAGTGGCACAGTGAAATCTATGACATTTCAGTGCGCCACTTCTAGGATGCAAATGCGTCAATATCTTACGCCGGCCTCACACCAGGCATAAGACTGATGCAAGCCCTTTCACATGGGGCTTTCCCCATGTGAAAGAACACATTGCTGAAGTTGCGTCACTTTTGTGACACACTCCAGCAAAGCCTCACTTTTGCGCCTACAGATACGTCAGAAATAGTGACTTATCTGTAACTCCTTGCGACATGATGCGTCATACAGTAAATATGACGCAAGGATCGCCCACTGAGAAGTCACGCATCGCTGCTTTCACGCAGAGATACGTTACTTCTCATAAATGAGGTCCATTATACCTGCAGCAGGTATAATGTAGCGCAGGGGTTTACAAAGTGGCGCATCTGCTTAGATGCATCACTTTGTAAATAGGACGCAAACGGGGGGCATGTTTTACGCCGCCTTTGCGTCACAAAAAGTGATGCAACTGCAGTGCAAAACTGACGCAAGGCCTCATAAATAAGGCCCAGTGGTTTTTAGGAGGTAAAAACTTAAGTCAATTCACAAGTGAGGATTTGAAACCCTTGTCGTATTTACAATTACACACACATGGGGCTGACCTCACAATAATAGCTAGTGGACACAACCGGCTAACTCTCAATCCACAGACGTAGATAATCACAAACTCTGAGACGTTTATTTTTATTGATTGTTAAACCTGGAAATCAGGCAACCGATAAGGACTGGAGATTATTTCGGTTTATATATCTGTGCGATATTGATACTGTACTTAAAATGTGTACAGTACACACCACAGTCAAGATTGTTGGTGTTGTGCTATTTTCGCCCTGAAACCAGAGTACTTACTTCATTTATAAGCAATTTTCATAATCTATAATTTCAAATTAAAATGGGGGACCTCAGTGCCCCTCTAATCAATGCAGCCTGCACATCGGCTAAAGGAGCAATCTGGCTTGGAACAAGCATACTGTCTCTGTGAGAGACACTCATTAACTGTGAGAATAAGGTGGCTTCCAAGAAAGAACCCTAGATTGTGAATTGTCTCATTTGTGATGGTAGGGGGGACGGGGGGAGGGGCACACTGAGCTTGGCTGTGGAATGATGTTTTGTCATGTAAAAGGGATAGTTGCAAGATTTGCTTCTAGGTTTTGGAAAACGTTTCTGTACCAAAAATTGGTTCTCTGGAAGGCATCACTCTGGTACTGCCTCGTCTAAGGGGCAGGTTCAGTGTGCAGCAGAATAGCAGGCTGTAGGGAGATTTTCCTCATAAGCAGAATGTGTTCAAAGTTCCATTATTTCCATATGGGGGGCAAACTCGAGTTGTGGAGAGATGTTCTTCTTAACACTTTTCTCAGAATCTGCTGAACACAAAAATGATCTCTACAGCGAGGGTTATGCTAGGGTTGTGGATAAGTGTACACATAAGTTGGTCATCTATAGAGTGCAAACTGA
Organism: Triturus cristatus; assembly: GCF_964204655.1. NCBI lineage: Eukaryota > Metazoa > Chordata > Amphibia > Caudata > Salamandridae > Triturus > Triturus cristatus. Next base: position 453,469,539 of record NC_140586.1, on the reverse strand, counting down.
TTCTCATCAGACCCTCGTCACACACCGCACTCTCACCACACCACATACTCTTTTATCATGTACCGACTCCCTCACAATGCCATAGAATTCCTCTATTCAACTCACATGACAGCAGAAACTTTCACCACATCTGACATGGTCTATTGCAACAATCACACCCTCATTCCACCGGGAGCAGGATCTTGTCCTCTGAGTTACAATTAAAAATGGACTCTATGTATAGCCACACAAGTCTGTTCACATATCCAAATGACGGAAAGACGGAGTTCTAGTAACCATCATAAGACTAAGTGCTGGAACATTAGGTCACTGAGAAGGTACGGGGTTACCACTGTATCTGTCAAGCCACAAGTGCAAAACCTAACAACTTACAGCTCACAGAAAAACTCAAGAGCTCTGTTTTGTAATTACACCTCACATTCTTTGCATATTTCTGAATGTTTACATCCTGCCAATAAAGTTTCAGAGAGCTCGTGGAACAGTGTCTTCTTGAAAAGTGCACCTGCACAAATGAGTATTTTTCATTTGAAAGCGCTCACACAGTACTGTGCAAGGATTCGCCAGACTTTGGAGAGACTATTTGTTACATTTGTGCAATTAATCTCTGATGGAATTCATCAGTGTATTACAGACTTTTGGTAATCAGATTCTATTCTTTCTTCTCCTCTAGGTTATCGTCACTCTCCAGCAAATTTCACATCACTGTCACTACCAGATTTCTGTCTCTCAGACTGCTTATGCCTTCCAACTGAAGTTTTTAATGGTATTTAGCCTTTGTGTAACCGTTTTGTCTTTCATTTTGCCTGCCAAGCTGCACAACCAACACTCTGGTGGCAATATGGTGTTCTCTGACACTGATCAATAGATAATTGGATTCCATTATAAGCCTTTTCTCCAATCAAACTTTGCCAGTTTGGTGTCCTTTCTGCAGTTGGCCCTGCCTTATCTGATTAAACACAGAAAAGCTGATGGGAGAAATGCTTTCAATACGTCTATCCACTACCAATCACTTGAGTAGCATTAAACCTTGTGTTCTTTTGCCCACCATTCAACCTCAGATTAGAGCCAGCCATATCAAATCAGCCTTGGTTCTGCTTCAACAGGAATAGTCTAGCCCAAACTGCCTAGGTGGGTCTTCTCTGTACCGGAACACAAGCAAACCAAGACCAGCATCACCCTGATTGAGGTTTGTCAGTTTGGTGCAGCGTAAGCGCAGGACCCATGTCTGGGCATAACCTCACCCACTTAGGGTGTTACTTCAAACACACAAAAGGTGATTGGAGGAATGCTTGGAATAATTGTAACCACTAGTAATAGCTCGGGGAAGGATGGTGTGTGAAAGAACGGTGGGTTGGAGTGCTAACCCATGTGATTGCGAGTGGTTAGATTTATTGCAAGCATTCCATCCATGACCTTTAGTGTATTTGGCATATTTTAACAGTAGACCAAGGACAAGTTCCACCTATTGCTTCTGTTCTAGATTCAGCAGATTGTAAAGTCCAAGTGTGTGCGGAATGAACTCTGCGATAATGAATAATGAATAGTGCAGGCTACAACAGTAAGTGGATGCTCGAAAATTAGATAATGAACATTAAATAAAAAACTGAAGGAGGTGCACTATGCACAGCATCTCTTTCATTCGGATTTTGGACTTCAGTAAAATTACCAGCTCCAGAGAAATTGAATGGAAATCCGTTTGCAATTTTTTTTAAACCTAATGTCAATTACATTTGTTCAAACCAGATGCTTTTTCCAATGACCAAAGATAATTTCTGCACTGGGAAATCTTTGAGGGGATGCTGTGTTAATAATAGCTAATCCACAGTATTTGCTTCTTTGCATTCTTTGCTGTATTGGAAAATTAATAAAGGCTAATCTTTTAAGGATGAAACCATGGGATATACCTACCATAGTGAATTGCTAGACCCCAGACAAGGCTCTTAAAAAACATCATCTTAAGTAGCAGCATTTTAAATATTGAGCAGCAACCTCCATCTGGAATGATCAAGCTATGGCTTCTTATTTTAGAAAGGGCCTAGGAGAAAATATTAACAATGAGTTCAACAGACGGACAATTCCATAATTCTATACTGAATAAGCAGGTTTGGTGGTTCATATTGGCCATTGTTTACATGTGAGACATGGTGAAAGAAAAGCTAATCAAAGATTTGACAACCGACAACTTATTCCAGAAGATTTACTGGTTGAAAACCAATTGAGTCTACAGATTCTACTTCTACTCCTATTTAAATAGGCATAAATCAGAGGGGACCTCTTACTCTAGAAGAACGAGAATTATGATTAGCCAGTTTATTATGTCTTTATTGAGGTAAGAACACTTGATAGATCTGTGATTGCCTTGTATGCCCAACACAGGACACTGTGAGATCCTAAACTTTAATGAGTTGATAGTCTTGAGTGTTATGTCAAATATTACACCCAACACATTAAGTTCCTCCAATAAAGTTGATGTTATGTACAGAGAAAATATTAAGGCCTACAGAAATTACAAGGATACATATATCTATGTTACATTAGGCTTTACAAGAATTCCTAAAGATCATCCTAAAAAAAGTGCTGATGACGGTATGCCTTTTGTAACTAGACCAGTGACACAGTCCTCTCTGAAATTCTGTCAATATATCATTTCATTAAAAAAATACCTTTTAATATTATTCAGATAGCCATGTGTAAATTATTAATACAAATAAAATGCAAAACAATAAAAAACCCAAGCTGAAATAATAAAGTGGAGCAAAATGTATACATAAAATGACACAAAAATTACAATAATCCCATAAACAGAACCGTAGATATGAATTTTTAAATCTTTAAGTCAATTTAGCGTAAAAAAACACGAAGCGCCAATGATAACTATTGGTCATGGTAGATTAGGTACTGGGCGCACTGTGTGGACAAACACAAGGTAGTGCAGGTCGGAGACACCCACAGGGTTTATCCTGGTCAAAGATTTTACCATTTGACGTAAGGCCCTTTTTAAAATTTGGTGTAGGGGGTACTCAGGCCACATTTTACTTTTACAAACCACTACCCAAAATGTGACAGCATATAAAAGTAAAAACCTTTTAATGACAAGCCAGGGATAAAAACTCATATGGTGAGGGGGTCGTTTTTTTTCCCGAAAACAAAATCCCACTTTGTCATTTTGTTTTTGAAAATAAAGAAAATGAAAGTGTGCTGGATGGAACCATCATGTTGATGGACCACACAACATTCTTTCAATGCATTTACAGGGGCCTCTGTGATGGTGGTTCCTGTAAATGCAAGAGATACCTTCACCATGTCAAGAGCAAGGTAATCCACGATAGCGACTGTACTTACTTCATCCAGCATACCATAGCTCAGGCTCTGAGTCTTTTAAGTCTCACTGATGTGGAGGAAAGTTTTCAAAAGTTGCCAAACTGCCTTCTGGTGCCCAAACAACCCCAGGAATACACTTCTAAAGCCCCCTAGGAACTCATGGGAGGCACTTAGTGACCCACAGGCACAGGCAGTCTAGTCCAGATCTAGTTGCCATTGGTCAGCTGGGTACCTCCAGGAAAAGGCCTCTTGTAGCTTGTTGTCACCCTGTAGCCACAAAGGAGAGCATGCAATTGACCCCTTGTGTCCGCTTCTTGGCCCACCTGAGTACAAGAGAGAGAAGGTTTAGTCCTGCTGGGTTTCTCTCAGGTTGCAGACAGCAAGTTCAGCCCTCTTCTGATCTTCCACAGGCTCACCAACGGTTCTGATTAGGATGCTTGAGGATACAGTATTTATGCCTGGCACTTGCTAGTCAGTGAGGGTGACTCCTGGACTCTCCCTTTTCAATGGGGTAAAAGTTACTAGTCTCAGTCCTACCTACTTTTGCAGTGGTTCTTATTTGCCTTACTGCATGCAATCCCAAAATGCCATATAGCAGGGCATTTTAAAGATGGTGAAAGTCTTCAACCACATTAAATGTTGGCTCTGAGGACTAAGGTTATGTGTTGCAAGTGTATATTGGAATTCCTAGTGACCTCCAACATCTAACAATAAAAGCCAGGTTGAGGTAGGCTTGGTGCCCACAACACACACAGAGACAGAATTCTAGTAAGACAAAAGCAGGGTCCTTTAGCAACCAGACAGTGGATCCACAGGACTTGTCTTGGATTCCTGTTCTCTTAATTTCAAGTACACCCCAAGTGTCACATGTGGCCCAACAGACCTGTCCAGCAGGATCAGAAACTGTGCTGTCAAAAGGAAACGTTCAGCTCTCATACAGCATATTCTATTGAGCTTAGAAGGGTCACCTCACTGCCCATTCAGGGTAGCTTATTATTTTCTCCTGGAAGGCATTTCACAGGTATTCAAGGCTGAGCACCGGCTGGGAGCTGGCAGAGACTGATGCCAATTAGCATCTTGACAGTTCAGGCAGGTACAAGGTAACTTTCCCTTAATATGTATGAGCAATCTTAGCTGGTTCCATTCCCAAGTTACAGAATTAGTATTTTTATCTGTACTGTGGTTTTCAACTTAGGACAGCAAGACCTGCCACAGTGAAAATAGCTTTTAGATCCTTGTCTCATGGTAATATCAATTTTATACATGCCCTACTTTTAAATACAATACACCATGGGGCAGATTTACAAGAAACTGACGCAGCTGTTGACCCAAAAGTCATGCATCGCTGGAGTCGTGTTGCAAGTACAATACAACTCGAGTAATGCATGTTAAGGTGTATACTTATTGTACTGCGTCAATGCTTCCGCCTGCTTCAAGCAGGCGAAAGGTTTTAACGCAGTGGCGTCCTAGAAGTGAAGCAGTGAAATCTTGTAGATTTCACTGCTTCACTTTTACGAGGCTTTCCTGCGTGGAAACGCCCATCCTGCATACATTATACCTGATGCAGGTATAATGTGACACAGGGCTTTACAACGTGACGCATCTCCCTAGATGCATCATGTTGTAAATTGGCTGCATTCTTTGACCGCCGTTGGGTCAAAAAAAGTGATGCAATGGTGTCGCAAGGGGCTTGTAAATCCGCCCCCAGATCTTGTGCGCTACAAGACTTACATAGTGGAGACTTATGTTTTTATTTGTCAAAAAGGGTGGCACTGCACAGAGTAACCCTGAAGCTATGTTTTCTTTCCAATGTAGTGGAAGGCAAAATAGGTGCTGCATCTCAATAATGGCACCGGCCCAGAGTACACTTTGTACACCATTTATTTATAAGTACTTATAGAAAACTTAAATATACTAATTAGTAATGGCCAACTCAACCATGTTTAAAAGGGGGAGGGCACAGGTCCTTTACTCCTGGTTAGCGGGGCTAATTGCACCGAGTTGTAAAGCCAGAAAGACAGATACGGCAAATATATGGGGGGACATCACTCAAAAGATGGTAATTTTCTACACCGGCTAAACAGCTACTTCCTAATAGACCCTCTGATTGCCATACCACTTTAAAACCTGACATTCCTACACCTCCTGGCAATTTATAAGCATGTACTGGATCTGAAAAAGGGTATTACAAATATACCCCCTGTTTTTTTTTGTCAACAATGGATGGTTGTCTGAAACCCTGAATTGATTGCCAGGCGTTGAATGAGATCAGAGTAAAGAATCAATATTCTTTCCCTTTTCTACATATGTGGGGCAAATCCTGTTGATATATTAGGCTCATTATCCTAGGGGAACATAATTTGCTCGTTTCCGGGCAGGGGTTGAGCAGACAACAGTTGTATATACCCAATTTCGACTTTTCAAATATTTAATGTAATCCACCCTCAACATTTCACAGGTTTGTCAATGAGATTGCTCAAGATATAATTAGTAAATATGTAGGAGTAGACATTGACAATATATTTATCTATTCTACTACATACATAGAACATCAGGGCCATCCAAAATAGAAATGACAGCAATCATATAGTAATCAGCTATATGCCAGACTAGAAAACAAATGCCTTTAATCGATCTGAAGTCAACCTCATAGGTTTGCATACTTGCAAGGAGTGAATTGCAATGAAAGAACAATATTTTCAAACTCTATTTGAATGGGGCACTTCACAAAATATAAAAGTTCTACAAAGATGTCTAAGGTTTTGAATGTTTACCAAGAATACATTAAATATTTCTCACAACTTGCCAAGCCTTTAACCCACCTTACTGAAAGAAATCCATCTTTCAAGTGGACTACTGAGACCGAACAAGCATTCACAATTTTAAAAGAGACGAGCTATATTATTTTAACTACATGAAAATAGAAAGAACTGCAACCAATTGCTTCCCATTCTCACACTTTGACCACTCCTGAAATTAATTTCACAGTCTTTCTAAAAGCATTTTGTCTTTAGTCTGTAGTGCAAACGTGACACGAGGTGTTACACCTGACATCCTGAGTGCTGTATTCCCCCTTACCTTTTGCCTTCACCTCTCATGTTTTGTTGTATTTGTTTTCTATTGGCTTTAGTACGTTGTGCACTTTACCACTGCTAACCAGTACTATAGTGCTTGTGCTCTCTCTCTCTCTAAAACATGGGAAATTTGGGCTACATTTAGTTTACTTGTAAGTGTCTAGTATGTGGTACTATATGTACACAAGGCCTTTAAATTAAATGCATCAAGTGGGCCTGCAGCACTCCGTGTGCCAACTACTAAATTACCACTATAAAACTTGTCTCAGGCCTGCCACTGCAGACTGTAGTGCAGTTTTAAACTGCCATTTTGGCCTAGCAAAATAAACCTTTTGCTTAAACCTTACATTTTAATACATCTAAGTCACCCCTAATGTAAGTCCTAAAGGCTCATAGGGCGGGGTACACTGTAAGGAAAAAGTAGGACATGTGGGTTTAAGTTTTACATGTCCCGTAGGTGAAAAACACCTACATTCATTTTTCACTACTATAAGGTTTAATTCTACCATAGACTAGCACTGTGTTGCCTTAGAAGGTAGAGGTATGCTGTTTGGACTCAAATTAATTGTAATTCAAAATTCTCTTTAATGATAAAGTCGGATTTTAAGTCACATCTTGAAAACACCACTTTTAGAAAGTTGCCATTTTCTTGTCCTAACCATTATTGCCTTCTGCTAGAATCCTCGGTTATATGCCTGTGAATGGCACTGCTGTTGGAGTTTGTGTATTCCTTCCAGACAGTGACATAAAGGAGACTAAGTGTGGGCATGATGAGCAATCCTGCCAGGCTAGCTAGTGGTGGAGCTGTGCACTGCCCCACTTGCACCTCAAAAGACGTGCCTATAACATACAGAAACGAACCTGGCACAAGCCTTTTGTCACCCAAGAATTCTTGGAGCTTTGACAGGGGAAGGGAAGAACTTTCCAAATCCAGATAAGGATGAAGGACAGGATATTTCCCCACACAGAAAAGCTCACACCAGGTATAAATTTGGGACCTTCAGAGCCAACCATTCGTAAACTCCAGGACCTGTGAAAATTACAGAAAAAGGACTGTCTGGCTGCCAGAGGACTGTCCAACTGCTTGAGAACTGCCTATCTGGGATGGAAGACTGGACCCGTTCACCTTCATCAGTGACTCCAAGGGCCAGTTTGCCGGCCTTCTGTTTGAGCTACAGGATCATACCAAGCTCCAGAGGCCGCCCTGCAATTGCCCATCTCACCATCTGCAACTGGACCTGTCTGGACCTGCAACTGATCCCCTAGAAAGGAAGGAAAAGCAGTTGCTTTACTAAAATCATTACTGTCAGGTCGGGAACAGTTTGTGGCTCTTGCTGAGTTCAAGTCACCGAATTATACACTGCCATGTGGAGTACCACAGGGCTCGTCATTGAGCCCAACCCTCTTGAATATCTATGTGACTCCACTGGCAAGGCTAATTAGATCTTTGGGTTTCTCTGCCATCTCATATGCAGATGATACCCAGATTGTGGTCTCAGTGACAGGTTCTCCAGACGATATAGCGGCTCAGTTACACTCCTATCTTCGCCAGGTGGGGGACTGGATGTCCTCAAATTGTCTGAAGCTGAATGCCAGTAAGACTGAAGTCTTACTTTTTGGCAATCATACAAACTTATGGGCCCCTGCTCTGTGGCCCTCAGAGCTGGGTTCTCTACTCAATCCAAAAAACAAGGTTAAAAACCTGGGGGTCACATTTGACTCCATGCTCTCCTTTGAGGGCCATGTTAATCAGGTCACATCTGCTTCCTTCCACACTTTAAAATTTTTGAGAAGAATTCTTCCATTCATTCCAGTTGACTTGAATAAATTAATGGTTTCGGCTCTTGTTCTATCCAGAGCCGACTATTACAATGGTCTCTTTATGAACCTTCGCAAAAAATGCCTCAATAAGTTGCAGATTGTGCAGAATGCTGCAGCACGTTTTTTGCTAAATATCCCAAAACATCAATCAGCCTCCATGGCGCTCAAAAACTGCACTGGTTGCCAGTGAAGAGGCGGATAGAGGCTCTCTGCATTGCGTTCAAATTGATACAGGGACAGCTTTTTTTAAACAGAACATGCAGTCTTATGTCCCTGCCCGCCAGCTTCATTCAGCATGTCTTCATAACTTGGTAGTTCCCAGGTTTAAAAAGTGCTCCTGGGGTGGCAGGAGTTTTCTGGTCAGTACGACCAGACTTTGGAATTCACTACCTGTGCGGCTTAAGGAAGAAACACACCTGTTGCCATTTAGGAAGGCATTAAAGACATGGCTTTTTAATCTTTGAGATTATATTTATTGGTCTGGTACGTCCTGTGTTGAGCCAGCGCCATGATACCCTTGGGTGAATGTTTTGCGCTCTATAAATTTCCTTTTCATTTCATTTCATAGAAGTGCCCCCAGGTCCCAGACCCTTGGCTGGCGTCAGTCGGAGCTCTTCACAAGACGAAAAGGTGAAATTCTGAAGCTTGGGCTCTTTAAGGGCATGAACTGGCCCGTTCACACCAAGAATTTGTGACCTGCACCCACATGAATCTCCGGTGAAGACCTACTCTTCATGCTACATTAACCTCAGGGATAAGAGGTTTGCACTTCACACTACAGCAATGATAGCCCACAGTTTCTGCCAAAGCAAAACTCCAGCAACAAACTGTCTGCAAGGCTCAAACTATTCTTCATGCTACAGTGACGACCATCTATGACATCCTCCCTTCACCTCGCGCCCTCCTTTACCACAAACAGAACTCCCGGACTTTGAGAAGGTAACTCTTTTAGTGGACGAACCTGTTCCCTATATCCAACCCGTGATCCATTGCGGATGGTCAGAACTTGTGACTGAAAAGTTTGAAATTTCATATCTCCAGTTCTACCTATTAAGTATCCTTCGTTCTGGTATAATTTTATTTATTACAATTTACTCTATTTACTTTATTATTTTTTGTGTGCTGCATGAATACTTTACACTTTGCCTCTAAGTTAAGCCTGACTGATTTTATACCAAGCTTACAAAGGGTTAAGTACAGGTTAATTTAGTGACTTTTGTGGTTCATCCTCACAAAGGTTGTGGTCATTCCCTGAGAGGGGCTTCCACTCATGCAGTCACTGTCTATACAAATAAAACAATTTACAACATCATATGACCATAAAATACATTAATCTACATCTAATAAGCTAGGCACTGTTTGTTCATGATTTTATTTTATAATAACTCAACACTATCACATAGCGCATTTAAAACCAGTAGTTTACAAGATTTACCAAGGGAAGTTAAAATATATAATTTGCTACAACATATAATCAAGCAATGCTCCAAATTGTTTAGCCCTTCAGGTTCTATTGATGTGACCTCTATGCCCACAACACAGCAATAAATGTGGAGGAAAATTCAAAGTACCTAGAGCAGGAATTTCCTCCAGTACTAGCACCAGAGTGGTTCCCTTTTCTCTTTCCACAGCAGGCTGTTGGAATATAGTTTCCCCAAAAGCCTCAGGCAGGTTTTTGTTTTGTAGCAGTGGCTTATTTTGTTAAGTTAAAAGTGAAATGAGCCAAATGTAACTTCAGTCAGTACTTGGGAGCATATCTCAGCTTCCTGAGCATCGATTTTCATGGAAGAGTGTTGGAGCCTCCTGGGGCAGATTGGGGAACATGTCCCTAACACCCAAAGCCCAACACTCTGTCTACCCACTTGGGGTCTAGATCATCCCCATCCCTATGACAAGCAAGAAGTAATTTTAATTACCTTGGGTTTAATTTTGATTTATGGGTTGGCATGGTGGGGGGAGAATGCAAACTTCCTTTCACTTGCCTTGCTGACCAACTGCAATATATGTGCTCGGGGTTACTCTACAACCAGGGATCCATACTAAACCCAGACATTCCTGAAAACTAGGCACCTATGGAAGTCTAGGTTGGTGATGTCTTGTGTGGATTCCAGAACTTTCCCGTACAAAAATGTGAGGAAAATGCAAGATTTGAGCCAATATTTGCCCCACCATCTTTGACTCTAGTTTTCAGAAAGGTCTGAGGTTGGTTGATTTTCCAGGGTGTCTGATGAGTCTACACCTATATTCGCAGCTACCCACATTGTGAAAAATTGTTGTTTTTCATGCCCAAAATTTCATATATTCATAAAAAATCTTTTTAAAATGTAATTCAGTTGTTGTCTCTGGGTATTACGATTTTAGGTATCCAACATACACCATACTTCCCTACGATCTGAAAATGTGACAGACATAATAGTATGGTGCTTTTATAAATTGCCCATTGGGCTAAACAACTTACAGATGAAAATGTTGTCATCAATTTCTATTTGTTCCTTCTTATTTTCCTTTTTTATTTCATTGATTAGTTTCTTTTGGACAGCCATAAGCAATAAACACGATGACCCCTTGCTAAATTGTGACTTTTGTGTTTTTTTTCTGAAATGTGTAGCTTTTCAGCTTAACACATGGGTTTCACACCTGTTTTCACCAAATCAATGACGTAATATCTAGACAACAAATATTGAGTTAGACAATTATTGAAAATGTAATATTGATGACAAAAATATCAAGTCTCTATACACAACTATAAAACTCACTTATATAGAACATATAAATATCACTGACAAAAACATTTACTTTTACATATATTGAGTACAAAAATATCGGAAACACACATTTTGTGACTTATGAATAAACATCTACCTTGTCAAAAATATTTATTAAAACAATATCGAGTACAAAATTATCGCCAATACAACTAGAAAATCCAATTAAAACACAACAAAAAGCAATTTGTTCAAAAAAACAACAATAAATATATTGTCAAATTAAAATAACCATCTATAATTAAATACTAATACTTGACAAAAACCCTATAAAAATAGCGCATCTATAAAATATAAAGTAAAAATATTTAAAACGGATTTGCAAACTATAAACATTTTTAAAAAATCAACACTATAAATTATTATATCAAAACAAATAAATTCAATATTAAATAAATACAATTATATGTAACACAAATATACCATTATGTAATCTGATTAGGCAGTTGCACTGGAATACTACTACAAAGGTCCGCTATACTCAGCAAGGCCATTGCACACCACCTATAAAAGTAGCCAGTTGGGTCAGGCAGGGCTGTATAATAGCACCTTTTCCGTTTTTATTATATATGAGTTCCTTAGCATATGTAGTGATGATACCCCTAGAATCGACTCTTGCCCAGTCCTAGTTCTATTATATATGGATGACTTGGTTTTAATCTCCCAAACAGCAATTGGCCTCCAGAAACCTTTAAATGGTTTTAACTGTTTTATGACAAGTTTATTTATAAAAGTAAATCCTAAGAAATCATTTATTTTAACCAGCAGTCCAAAAAACAACAATCAAAATCATTCTTTATTGGGGAGACCTGATTAACAAATTTTCTCACTTTAAGTATTTAGTTATCTTGTTGGAAGCACATTTGCCAGGGGGCAGAATCACCAACTAGAGAGTGCAGAAAGTGGGAGGAGTGTGTGCATCTATTTTTAGATTTGCCAAAAACTTGGGCACAGGCCAATTAAAGGAATGATCTACTTAGCAGGCTTTTCGGGAGACATGTTGAATAATTGTCTGAGCTTGGACGATGTAAACTCTATGCCATGGCTGCATATGTCACGAAAGGTTTTAGTGACATTTCCAGATAGTATTGGGCCCCAAACTAAGGCATGGTCAAGGAAAAATACCCCATGACGAACCGAAACGTCTAGAATCGAAAGAACAACTCATTTAACTTCAGTTCTCAACTACTTGCCAATCGACAAAACACCTGGCATAGAGCAGTATCTAAAGTGGAAAAATACGAACACAGGTTTTATCCCACAAGACTTAGGCTGCGTATAATTCACAATTTGGTTGCTATCCCCAATCCTGGCTTCTGGTTTTAATTTCTTCCAAGCTGCCCATGTAATAATTCCGCGCCTCAAATGACAATGCACTTTATGCCATTTTGCACTTTGTATTGCAGCTTGATGGGAACACTTTTAAAGCACAAGCACTCTACATCGCAACAAGAAGGGCTGATCACTGTAAAATGCTTAAATACTCCCTAAAAACACATTTCTGCTTTTAATTATATTATCCATACTATAAAATTGAAGAGGAAGTATGCTTCATAAGAATGTCTATTTTTAAGTCCTGATGATATTGATGATTTTAATTTATACTAAATACTAAATACTAAATAGTTATAAAACCTACCGTTTATGTTTGCATATTCTCCCAGTGTTGTTATAACTCCTTCTATCACAATTTCTAAATGTAAGTTGTTTTAAATTTGTGAGATAGCTGCCATATTTCTGATTCTCAAAATTATATGATATAAAATGTATTTTAAATTTGTGTTTAATGGTCATTAGTATGGCCAAATAAAGACTACTGAATAAAAGAAATGATTATATCAAAATAATTAAATCCAATATTAAATAAATAATATTATATATAATACAAATATACCAATAGATCAATAATCATTTGCTAAATAAGCAATAACTGTCAAAAGAAAAATTTGAAGTATACTAAAGCAAGGAATAAAATCAAACTATAAACAACCTTAACCAATCAAAATAGCTTAAACAATTAAACAACCAATATAAAAGGCACAGTAAATTAACCAAATATTAACTCAAAAAACAACAAACATTTGAAGAGGAGGAAAGTCTTTCACTACAAAACAGAACACTGCAAAATATAGAACTCTACAACTGCATATCCAAGTAAGTTACAATTAAAGTTAAACTAAAAAGTCAAATAATGCTAAACTAAGAAAAAATTAATTAACAAAGAAATGTTACCACGCTGTTTTAACTTTGATCATTTTATACAGAATCACTAAATTAAAGAAGAAACCTTCCAGATGACTAAACTGCGGCAAACTACCTTCTAAAACAACACAACAAAAATGACAAAATAAGTTATGTATAAATAAATAATTATTTTAAACTCACCCCAACAGCAATGCAAAAAATCCAAATGCCCTAAACCTTGTCAAGATAAATAGGAGCTAAGACAGCTAAGCGCGCACTCTGTGGGTTCAAAAAAGAAAGAAACTCTTAATCTAAACGTATACACGTTGTGCTGATTGTGTGTGCAATGCCTGAGGTGGTTCTACCCTACCACCTGTTAATGAGATCTGCGACTAGACCACTGTGGTCTAGACAGGCTATGCACTACCTAATTCACTCATAAAAGAGTGTATTGAATGCTTCAACATTATTAACGTAAGTTTGACTAGTTTAAACTTATTTGCAACCAGTTGATAAACACCAAATTGAAAAAACAAAATTGTTTACAGGAATTAATCATATGATATCCGAAGAAAATGCGAAGAATCCAAAGTAGAAGTGCTTCAACAAATATTTCTTTTGGATGTGTAATCTTTTATTACCACATCTGTAAGCGAAAATCCAAAAAGTTCTTGACAGAAAATCAAATCAATCCCAATGCATTTCGGGTGTTACAATCACCCTTCTTCAGGGGTTCTACAAATAACAAGAAAATTCATATTTACAATATTTCACATGATTGTTTGAGTTCAATTAGAAAAATTTAGTAATAGTTGAAACAAGTGTTAGACATAGTTGTATTAAGGAGAAGTCTCTTCGTGAACATTTTTGGATATTCTATTAACAACTGCACACAATTTACTTTCCTCCTGATAGATGATACACCATTCTTCTCCTTAATACAACTATGTCTAACACTTGTTTCAACTATTACTAAATTTTTCTAATTGAACTCAAACAATCATGTGAAATATTGTAAATATGAATGTTCTTGTTATTTGTAGAACCCCTGAAGAAGGGTGATTGTAACACCCAAAATGCATTGGGATTGATTTGATTTTCTGTCAAGATCTTTTTGGATTTTCGCTTACAGATGTGGTAATAAAAGATTACACATCCAAAAGAAATATTTGTTGAAGCACTTCTACTTTGGATTCTTCGCATTTTCTTCGGATATCATATGATTAATTCCTGTAAACAATTTTGTTTTTTCAATTTGGTGTTTATCAACTGGTTGCAAATAAGTTTAAACTAGTCAAACTTACGTTAATAATGTTGAAGCATTCAATACACTCTTTTATGTGTGAATTAGGTAGTGCTAAACCTTGTCAAACATAAAAAAAATACCAAATGTAATTAATATAGCTTTTTTTTCTTCCAACAGAAAAGTAACACCTAGTGTAGGTTCAAACTAGCAGAAAAAACTCGCTGAAAAAACCATACACAATTTCTCTAAAAGACATACAAGTAAGTAAATAAAATACAAAATAAATACATCTGAATATAGTTTAATAAATAACATGCATAATGTAACTATATTTCACATTTATATTAATATAGTAGTTACAGACATAATGACAGAAGACGCCACATGTATCACTTCAGAAAAAGGAAAACAGTTACAGCTACAGACATTTTTTAACTGGAAATGTGCTAAATAATATTCCAATGCATGCTGTGGAAGGGCAACTACAAAAGAAAATGTTGTACTTGGCATAAGAGAGCATCCCCACCCCCCCCAAATGTCACAGAGATAGATGTGGGAGAAGTGTTACAGGACAAAAGCAAAACTCGCACTAGTTTTCAACAACCAACAACCCAAATCCTTAAAATATTCTATGTAAATTCCCCCAAAATATAACAGGCCAACTACAATCGATCTCCACCTTAAAACACCTAATCACATGCACTAAAAAGGCCACCAGTGGCACCCGACCTGCTCCTAGAATATACTGGGACATAGACCTACCAATCCATCTAAAAGTAAGACCTAGAGATGATGGTCAACGCAGTGGAAGGATGGCATACTGGCAGCCAATCCACGCTAGGCAGAACTCAACCAACACTATACAAATTAATTCAAGCACTAAAAAAAAACAAAAAAAAGCTACCAAGAACTAGGAATTGAACAATCTGTTGGTGAAATTGGCACCAAATTAACTAAAAAAATTAAAAAAAAGACTGAGATGCTACAAAGTAAAGTCAAAATATTTATAAATAACAAAGGACTAGACTACTTAAAAGTAATAGCCAAATCTATCTTCTAAAACACATATAAACTTACCATAAACCTGATACACCACAGGATACTCCACCACAATAAATCAAATATATTTTGTAAATACTAATATGATAATCTTATTTTATCAGCCACTAAATCATATAAAAACAAAAATGTTATTCACCAATATAATTCAACTCAATTCAATTCTTCATTTAAGATTTGCAGCTCAAAAGACATCCACATAAAATCAAGATGATGGCGATAAATGTAATACACTTAAATAATACATTGATAGGAAAAAAAGAAATAAACATAAAATGTATAAAACATTGGTACACATGATCTCAATTCTGTAGCAGCCACCTGAATACAAGTTGAAATAAGAGCATGAAACCTTATATATTAAATTTATGTGCAAATTACTCCATTGGTAAGCAGCCAAAGGGGTTCTCACTTCACAACAACAGCAATCCTAAATCCAGATTGATAGAAATTCATAAAGCCTTTAAAAAATGTAGAAACCTTTGTGCAAATGATTTCATTTTTTGGATGAAGTAGAAACTCCCATGCCACCTCCATATAGAACATTGGCTGTAAAAGGAGGTGACCCTGAAGTAACTGTGCAGAGCAAACAAAAAGAATGTGACTAAGATCCTGACTCCCTGTGTTACACATGATACAGTCTTTCCCTGTTTTCCCAGAAGAGGACCAGTTTTCCGCTAGCTCACTGAATGGAAGCGAATTCATGTGAAAGAATGTGAAAAAATGGCGAAGACCATGGTCCAGATACCAGGCTAAGAACTTCTGGGCTCCCTTAGGACACCAGATGTAAATACCACCTCTAACTTTTTCTACAATTTGCAAAACATGAGATATTGCTGACAACTAATAGTGCTAGGGAGGTTAATACCTCTTACTGCAAATCATGATAGTTCAGCGCCAAGGTAAAATCTCGGTAAAAAGAATATTTACTCTGGTATGAGCTAAATACTCAACAATTCATAAACTCCCTTGTAATTCCGAGGGATGCCCGCGGAGAACCATGCCTCCGCGTAGTCACAGGTGACTGGCGCTCCACCCCCCCGCAATGGAGCCAGGAGAGTCTCCTCACCTGGTTGCTGGCATCCTGGTGTGTTGACTCTCGGAGCGAGAGTCTCTCTTCCCGGTTACCATTGCTAAAGTGTCCAGGGGCTGAAACTTGTCTTACTGGGTTAAGACAGGGTTGAGATCGGGTCTGCCGTGACCGGACCTGTGTGGGGAAAAGCAGAGACAGCCTAACACGAATCTCGGACGCGACGGAGGCATTCTAGGATGTGACTGCATGCAGCCATTGAGACTGCAATTGTGCCGGGGAGTGGACAAATGTGCCCCAGTTCGTGTTGACGAGGTGAGCCTGCCTGGGGGAGTGCCTTGACCCAAATACAGGACTGAGGATTGGGTGCAAGATTACAGAAAGTCTAAGAGTGTATGTGCCCCACCTCAAGTAAGGAGTTTTTTTTTTCTTTCCCTACCACCTTGCTCCTTTTTACCAGCGGGCATTGAATACCTTAATGTGTGGACCTAATTAAAGGTAAAGGTAAAGACCTAAGGATATAGAGGGAGAGAAAAGAAAGGAGACAAGATGGGAAAACATCTTAAACAGGTGAATCTTGTTGCCAAGGTCGACTCAACAGCTGGTCTGAAAGCTAAACCTCGGTTAGCGCAGGCTAAAGCATTATCTCCAGCGGCCAGAGCGGAACATACTGTCAATTGTTATGGCCTTAATTCAAGTTTTGAGAGCTCTAAAGAAGAGCCACCTGAGCTTCTTATGGAAGGTGGGACTCTCGCGATGCAGAAGCAAATAGAAGGTCTATAACTATGCAGAAAAAACAGGGTGCACAATTCATAGCATGGCTCAAAAAAGATAAAGCAAAAAACTCTATAGATTTCCCGTTAATTAAAAAAAAAAAAACACCCCACGTGGCTCCCCTCAAATTAATAGCTCAAACGCTGCGGCTGACGGAAGAAGAGACAGAAGGTATCCATAGTAGTCCACAACAGATCTTATCTATATTCTCTCTACCACAGGTCCGGTTGCTTGGACAGGCTTCCTCCTTTGCTGATATGACAGCACAAGAATCCGGTCAAACCTTGGTGGGTCAGGCTACGCCTTCAACTTCAACTCACATGCCCCCACGGCTGCATATCCAGCTTGTCCAGACAGTTGCAGCAGAAGCAACTAAAGTGCAACCTGGGGCCCAGGTATGGCTATGGACCCAGCCCCAGTCCGAGCCCAGTTGATTGATGGAGATAATATGGGACTTCTGGGTCAGTCCCCGGGGGGAGAAAAGAGGGAGGAGAAGGTACAACAGTACATATCGGAATCTGCAGAATCTTCAATGGAAGGAGCCTTTACCAAACAGATTGATATTAAATACATGTTAAATCCTATCTTGGAAGAGATAAGAGAAATGAAGAGAGCCCAAGAAAACAAGATAGCCTCTCTCCATCAGCGCCTTGGGAAAACTGAAGAGGCAGTGGCTTGCTTTCCAGCAAGAATTCAAGAAGCGAAATCAAGGATCGCCCAGTTTGAGGACCAAATGAGTCCCATGCTTCTAAGAGTGAAAGAAGCCACCAAAGATAAGAACACTCTAGAGAACAAACTTGAGGAACTTGAAAATCATTCACGACGCTCAAACTTACGATTAGTATGGGTTCCCGAGGGGAGTGAAGGATCTCAAACACTACAATGGGTTGAATCATTCATTAAACTGAAGGTTATGCCCAAACTCACTGGAGATCTCACAATTACAAGGGCACATAGAGTTTCTTCCCAGCCCCTGCCCAATTCAAAGATTCCACGTACCATTCTGGTGAACTATGCTGACTACCGAATTAAAGAAAGGATTTTTGCTAAGGCAATACAGCAGAGACAATTTTCCATTAATGAAGTCTCGAAATGCCTCACATTTTCTGATATGTCAGCTGTAGCGTCTATCCTCCTGGCATACGCTTCTTCGAACCTCAAGACGCACAGGCGTCAATAGACAACAATCTAAGCTGTGTGTCCTTGTGAGGTGGAACTTTCATATGTTTTCAAATTTAGAGGATGCCCAGGGTCTGCTGAAGGAGATCTCATCATCAAAGTAAAATTACTTTTAGTATGTTGCTGAAGTTCTCTATTGCCGGGGGGCAAGGAGGGTCACCCAGGCTTAAGTTCCATGACACCCGAGAGTGAAGTAGGTGGGGTGAGATCTGACTAGTGTGGTTGTCCACATTTACAGAAGGAGGAGTTGCTGGGAGGCGTGGTCATTTTTGGGAAGGGTATAGCAGTAAAAAGAGCAGTAGCAAATGGGGCAAGGGAAACAGGATTTTGGGATCAAAATTTTTGATGTCTTTTTTCAGCTTGAAAATGTCTAGAAATGGCTAGTAAATGCTGTATTATATTGGTAAATGTGAATGGAATTTTAAACCAACAAAAATATGGAGGGCTAATAAGGTGGCTGGCTTCTTTTATGCCGCAAGTATTATTTCTTGAAGAAACCCATTTAAAAACTAATTCTCCTAAGCTTTTGCTCCCTGGAGTATTCTCCAAAGCTTTTTTCGCATCTGCTGGGTTGGACAAAAGAGGTGTAGCTATTTACTTCTGTAGAGTTTTACCCTGGGAATTTGGTCAAGTCCGGAGAGAACCTCATGGAAGATGGATATGGGTCATGGCCAAATTAAATGGGACGACACTAAATTTTGTAAACTATTACGGCCCAGTAATAGACTATCCCTCAGCTCTATCGAGGGCCAGCGAGCTACTCAGGAGGACACCAGTGCAGTTTATTTTAGGCAGGGATTTTAATTTCATCTAAGACCTGAGGAAAGACACCTCAAATAAAAACAAGAAGCAACTGAAGCCAAAAACTGAAAAAGTTCTAGATGCTATAAAACTGGAATATCATTTGATAGTTCCCTGGCGCCTAACCAACCTGACAAATAGTAAATATACATTCCACTCCCGGCAATTTCAAATGGCTTCTCGTATTGATTTCTTCCTCATATACCGATTATTGAACCATATAGATACTGAAATAGGGGAGAATTCATTCTCTGACCACTCTTTTGTCAAATTAGAGCTGGAAATTGAGGTGGGAAGGAGGACGAGATCTAGGTGGCAGATGGATCGCCTCCTCCTTCAGGATCCTCAATGGGTAGCTGATTTAAGAGAGTGGATATTGGAGTATTTCAGGATCAACGCTGGAATGGGGGGGTTCAAGGCAGCCGTGCGTGGGCAAATGATTGCTTTTTCTGCTGCCCAGTCAAAAAAATGGTGCGCAAAATTACCAAACTTCAGAAGGCTGTCGGCATGGCCCTGAGCAAGAGAAATATTCCTCTTCAGGGAGAAGGGGAAGCAGTGGGCCAGCTCAAGAAGGCCAAAATGGCACTTAGGGAATTGTTTTTAATTGAAGAGATAAATAGCTCCAGGACATATCAACAACGAGTTTACGAGGATAGCCAAATGATCTGTAAAGTACTTGCCGGATTAACTAAGACCAGACAGCAAGCAGCCTTAATCACTGAGGTCATTGACTCTAAAACTAAAGCCACGATAACAGATAAGGATAGAATAGCCCAAGTCTTCATGGAGCATCATCAACAGCTCTACGCCACTAATTATGTGGTTAGACTGGACTCAATTCAGGAATATTTTGAAAGGGTAAATCTTCCGAGCTTGTCTCATTCACTTACGGAACAGATTCAACTCAATATATCAGAGGTAGAAACTCTAATACCTGCCGATAGAATTTTATAAGGCATTTTCCAAGGAGTTGATCCCCTACTTGACGAAGCTGTTTAACAATATCAAGCTGGGGGGTTGTGTCCCCTCAAGTTTTAAAGAGACTAAAATAATACGTTTTGTGAAGAAGGGTGAGAACTTCAAAGATGTTAATTCCTATAGACCATTTAGTCTTTTTAATGCCGACTATAACATTCTAATGAAAATCTGGGCCCAACGCTTCACTTCCCTAGCTCAGGAACTGATTCATAGTGATCAGTTGGGGTTTGTTGCCGGTAGGTTGATGTCCTCCAATACCGGGTTCTTAATCCAGGCTCTTGCCTTTTAATAATAATGATACTACAACGCTCATTATGATCGTGGACGCTGAAAAGGCGTTGACCTGGTTAATTGGGACGCACTTTTTTTTGGCTTGGCCAAATTAGGTGTCCCTGTCCAGATTATGAATATGTTGAGAAACATTTATCAGGGTGCCCAGGCTCAGGTGGTGATAAACGCAAATCATGTAGGGACAGTAAATATCAACCGTGGGACCAGACAAGGGTATCCAATGTCCCCCCTACTGTTTAACTTCTTTATCAAGCCACTGGCCACAAAAATCCGTGACAATTTAGAAATTAGAGCACCAATAACGGGTATGGCAAAATTAAAGCTGTTCGCGGACGATATTGTTTTGGATTTAAGTCCTCAGAGCCTGAACTTAGACCGGATATTAACAGAATTCAGTCAAATTGAATTGATTGGGGGTTTCAAAATAAACCAAAACAAAACTGAGATTTTATCCTTAAACACTGATTGTAATTTTCTTCCCCTAAATCTCAAACCTCAGGCCTTAAAAGCGGAACCAATATGTTATTTGGGGGTTTTCGTTTCTAATAATATGAGCAGCTATTTAATGTAAAATATTGAGCAATGCGGAATAAAATCAAAGTATTGCTGGACAATTGGTCGCTTTTACCCTCAACATTAATGGGACGTGTGGCCCTTATAAAAATGTCCATACTTCCCCTACTAGTGTTTCTTTTTATAAACGTGCCTTTATAAATCAATACTAAGTACTTTAAAGAGTTAGAATCTATGTTTAGAGAATCTGTCTGGAGTAAAAAGGCTTTCAGGGTCAAGTTAGCAGTACTACAGCTAGAAATTAATCAGGGTGGGTTAGTATTGCCAAAAATTCAAACTTATTACAAGGCAGCGATTTTAGATCTTACAGCTCGTTTACTGAAACCAAGTGGATTATTAGACAATTTTTTGTTAGATAAAATGATACAGGAATCTGGCTCACAAATCCCGATATTTTTGAAAATAACTAAATTGCCGAAGAGGACTAGATATAAGACTTTGCAGGTCTATGCTTCTAGATTGCAATCCTTCCGTAAATAAGCCAGCTCTTCCGGATTCCGCTATTTAAAGTTAGCGGAATGCAAAAGTTTGGGGTTTGATATTCGTTCTAGCCACCTCAAAAACTGGAAGGATTGTAGCTAAGAAGAAATGGGCACTTTTTAAAAAAATAATTAAATAATTCCCTGGCAAGAGGTTCAAAATAGATACGGTGAACGGAATCAGTGTAGCTTTATCGAATATTTACAGATTGTGAATTTTATGAATAGATATAATCTTTCATCTCGCAGCGCCACAACCAAGCAGGTGATCGCTCTATTTCGAGTCAAACTAAGATGGGTGGGCAACTGGTATTCTCAACTGAGTAAACTCAACTAATCTCCCGTAGTTGAGAAATTCTTAGAAAAAGTGACACACAAAATGAATTGTACTCTGTCAAGCCAGGAGTGGCAGTCCATTTTACAGTTAGGGAGTAAGGCGTTAAGAGCTGCCAATTATAAAAGGATGGCCTTCTTGTTTCGGTGGATGACATACTAAACGCCTAAAAATCTTAGCAAAAAATATCCAGAAGTGGATAATAGATGTTTCCGCTGCCAGGCAGAAGGTGAAGGGGCTTGGCTACACATATTCTTCATGTGTCCAAAACTAGAGCCTTTCTGGCTTAAAATGTATTTGGCTATTAGCCAGGCAATTCAGAAGAGTCTAGATCCGGAGGTCGAGGTAGCCATCTTTGGCATTACAAGAGTAAGGAGAGACCTGACAAAAGCAGAGGATACTTTTACAGCTATTTGTTCCCTCGTTGCTCGTTCTTTAGTCCTCCAGAATTGGAGATCAGAAGATGTACCTTCCTACTCAAAGTGGTTAAACAAAATGAAAAGAACTATGAAGTTCGAAGAAGCGTATGCCAGGAGGATAGGGGCTACAAGAAAATGTAATGCTGTTTGGAAATATTTAACGAACCTGGAAACCATGGTGGGAACAGAAATCTTATAGAGTTATTCACTTCAGCACTTTGGAATTTGAGCACTTTGCACTTTGTTATGCTGGAAATGCACATCTATAAAAAGTAGGGATGGCTGCACAAAGCTCTAGATTATAGTTACAATTATTCCTCTTCTATTTTAATTTGTGTCGGGTATATGCCCGTAAAAGACAGTTTAGTTTGGACCTGCCTGGGTACCATGGCACTTTAGCACTACAGTACTTTAGCACTATTGTCTGAAAAATGTGCATACTTGTAAATAGTCCTGATATTGACTTAAGCATTGCCCAAACATTAAGGGTGTAGCTGGATTACTGTTGCAATATACTTTTCACTATCAACTTGTATTTAATCTGTGTGAGGCTTAAGTGGAATGTACAGGTTTTGGATCAGTCAAATATGGGTCTCTCTAGGCACTGTAGCACTCTAACACTTTTGCACTTTATCATGCAAGATTTGCATTCTTATAAACAGTTTAGGATGTAACCAGATTACTGTTGCAACATACTTTTTAAAATATTTTTCTGTATTTAATCCATGGTGGTTTTCAATGAATAATGAACAGTTTTTTTTTATTGCAGTGTTAGTTAAAATGCCTGTTGATAACTGCTTTTGTTATGCTTATTTTCCTCTGCTCAATAAAAAAATGAAATATAAAAATTCATAAAGCCCCTCCTTGAATCCTTTTCACTGTTCTTAAGCTGATAGCCCCACTGAATCACGCTGGCTAATCCATGTACATAGGAGCTTGTCAAACCAAAGTCCAATCTCGAAACAAACACATTGAAATTACACAGTTTACGTAAGACTTGCCCTTCCATTTTACCTAGGAAGTCTAATTTTGTCACAGTGATAGATTCTATAGCATATAATAGTGTTGGAGGGACTTTCACCTTGAAAATTGGATCACATCTAATTGCAATGTCTCCTCCCCATTGCATTATAAACAGCACACAGCCCATTTGCATGCAAGCAAGCCTTAGAGGAGCAATATTCAATATGGGCTTGAACCAGTGTGTTACCAGGTAACATTTTCCCTAAATAAGGATATGCATTTACAATCTGCAGTTTCTGTGAACCTATACTCGAAATATAGCTACTGATCATCCTAGACTTTCTACTTTCAAGATCAGTATCGTACTCTTTGAAACATACATTTTCAGGTAATGTAGAGTGCTATAGTGCTGAAGAGACACCAGCCTATATTTCAAGCCCTTGGGTGTTAGATCCAAAGCTACAATGTCATCTGCATAAAAGAGATAAGGAAAGAGGCAGCCACCAATCTTCAGAGCATCTGCCTTATTAGAGGCAAAACAATAAGGGAGGTCAGAGACATACAATGATAAAAGCGTTGAGGCCAGCAGACAGCCTTGTTTCAACCCATTTTTTGTTTGAGTTTTAGAGGACAATCCTCTATCACTCCCTAAAAACAGATGGCACCATGTAGAGGAGTGCAGGATGAGTGTTAATGACAAGAGAATGTCAGGCATACCTAACTTCTTTAGATTTTTCCAAAGTGTTGGGCAGTCTACCCTATCAAAGGCAGTTGAAACATCTATAAATGCTGCATAGACATTAACCCCTCTAATTAAGGTGTACTTTCAGCAGACATATGATATCCAATGTGGAATGTTTTTTTCCTATAACACACTTGTCTGATAGGACAGATTTTGTCCTCCACGACCCACTCTGTTCGATGCTCCAGGATATACCTAGTGAATACTTGCCGAACCGCATACAGTAATGCTATTTGGTGATAGTTGCCTGGGAGATGTCTAGGTCCCTTTTAGTGTAGTGGGATTGAAATCCTTCCAGACCAGGAGAGAGGAGCAACCCCAGGCTGGTAGCAGTAGAAGAGGAAGACACACAGAATCAGCATTCCATGAATAACGTTGTTCCAGATAGGTATTCCATACTGCTTCTTTTATGGGAACAGCAAGAGACGTTATTCTGAAACCACAGCTGCTTGAGATGATTTCCTAATAATATCTGTTGGATTGTTTATGGGAGGCTGCTTCTTTTGGCTGTACCCAATTGTAGTCTTCCTTCTCTTTTCTTAGAAAGCATTTTTCCTGTATCTCCTCCTCTTGAGGCGATTAATCAATTTAATTTGTTCTGCAGAAACAAACAGTAGTTGTTTATCAATTTATCTCACTGTTTAAGCCAGTGACTGGATTAGGATAACGTCTATGATGGAAGGAGAAGATAGCTTTTTTGCAAGAGGAAACCAAGGATTTTAGAAAGGTTCCATGCTTAATCAGTGGGTCAGGACAAAAAAGCTGCACATCTTCTAGTAGTGCCATCAATGATTATTTTACTTTTACAGAAGCTTTGGCATTTTCTAATAAATTCTACCATTAGAGTTTTCTAAACTCCACTGATTCGTCTTTAAAATTACAGGGTCCCACTACCATTGAACTCATGTTGTTACACAGGTGATCAACATATGATCGCAATAGGTATTATCTAGGACATCCACATATGGTATCCTATTGAACGTGGCAAAAGAGGCAATTACATAATCAATCAATAGAACCACTAGAGAGGAATTATGGGTAGCCTTTGAGTGTTTGTCATTTTCTTAGGTTCAGTTTAATATTAGGAGTTCAACATTTAGATCAAATTTGACTTTCTACCATAAGCAATCCTCTTTTATCTGCTCTACTGTTGGGGGGATTTTTAATGTTTCTTCTTTAGAGTCATTTGCAAATAGCCTTACAGTGTGGTTAGCGACTTTAGTATTCAGGTCACCTACCAATACTATGGGGCGTTTTATGAATTTGGCTGTCCTACAGATGACGATGCAATGGGCCGTCCGCTGTAGGACTGCAAAAGCTGAGGTACTGCTACCCGCCAGATTAGGACTTCAGTCCTGGTCTGGAGGTCTGTCCTGTGGCAGTCTGACAGCAATGGTCTGTGAAGCTTATAGAAGAACCTCACATTCAAACAGCCGCTGCCAGAGCGCCAACTGCACTTTCCTGCACGGTGTGCCATACATGCCAATCCATGCAGGAAATGGGGGTGCAAATACAGGGGAACACTATATGTGCTCCCCCACATGCACCCATGCATCCACCACCCCAATTCTGGCAGGGGGCTCTGTTAGGGCCCTCTTTATTGTCATTGCAACACCCTTTTACTGGCAGGTTCACTGCCCTGAAAAGGGTGGTAAAATGGCAACTCAGTATATGCTCGGCGGTGTCGGCTGAAGCACTGCCAGCATATTTTTGCCAGTGAAAGACTGCTGGACAAGTAGGATCCTTGATCCAAGCAGTGCCGGCGATCTTGTGATGTCCGACTGCCGCAGTCATAATAATGCACCAAAAAATCAGCCCACCAGGCAGGGGAAAACTGCTAATCTGGTGGGTGGTTCAAACAAGGGTTTGGCGGTGAGGGAGCAGACGGTCCTGTTCCCGCACCGCCAAACTCATAATATGTTCCAATGACACTATTTGCCCACCATTCATCCTGTATTTACATATTGATGTAATAATGGTACGAAATAACACAAGGAAACTGACATAAATGGGTGCAGGATCACCGAGTTTAAGGAGTTTATTACAAAAGGACGGTGGGATTTTTTAATGTGATCTTAACCAATGTGGTGCCTTACCTGTTTTTAATTGTAAGTTTTAATTAACTGAACAATAAAATTATTACTAATAACAAAACACACCAGAGGATAATAGCGTGAGCAACAGCGATGCTTATTATCTTTGAACATAACAGAAACACAGCAGAACAATAACACTGGTGATAGAAACAGATTTTAAAAGGAGGAACAGGGCGGTGATAACCAGAGAAGCACAGCGATTATAGCATGCAAAGCAACATTTATAATAACAGCAGAACGAATACAATGGCAGCAAAAATATATAATGCCTGCAAAGTAGGTAAGATAAAATACAGAATGGCTCTAGCACCCATTGCAAGAAGACACAAATTAATCAGAAGTTTTCTCTCTGTGCATGCAGTCAAGGGCGTACCCGTGACCTATCTTCAGAGACTGGCTCTCCCAGCCCTTCCTTGACTATGCTGCTGAGACGTTGGGTAGGGCAGTGTTAGACCTGGCATCCTTGGCGTGGTTCTCTCGCTAACTTTTTTCCTTCAGACCTCCTGTTTGCTGACTTCGATTTTGCTGGCTTTAGGATTCTGTGCACTTTACCACTGCTAACCAGTGTTAAAGTGCCTACCTCTGCCCAGGGGCTGTAAATTTAATGCTGCTAGAGGGCTTGCAGCACTGATTGTGCCACCCCATAAGTAGCACTGTTAATATGTCACAGGTCTTCAATTGCAGCCTCTGTTTGCAGTTTTAAACTGCCATTTTGACCTAGCAAAATAAATCTTTTGCCAGGCCCAAACCTTCCTTTTCAAAACATATGTCACCTCTAGTGTAGGCCCTGGGCAGCCCAAAGTGGAGGGTACAGTGCATTTAAAAAGAGGACATGCACTTTTTAGTTTGACATTTCCTGGTTGGGAAAAACAACTGCAGCCTACCTCTCCCATAGGATAACATCGGAGTTATCTTATTACATTTCATAAGCTGTAATTTCATAATGGAGCAGGTAAACAGTTCATGTTTGGTATCTTTGGAATTGTAATGAACAATCCTAACTAATGGTGCAGTCGGATTTTAAATTACAATTTTGAAAATACCACTTTTAGAAAGTTCAGAACACAAAACAATGAACCCGGCTCCGTACTACCGTACACTCCTACTACTAATGGAGTAACAAACAGTCAACTCTTTTATCTGCCCGAATGGAATTTTTATTAGACCATTCCTGTTTCTTATTAATATAACAATTGATCAAAACAATTTTTTGGACTGAAAAACAAACACAGACTTATCAAATTCATACATGAACTTACACGTATATACAATTCACATTAACATACACTTAAAGACAAAAATGGACTTAGACACTGTTAAAAAATTATTGGCAACAGCTTGCAACATGACAAAAGCAGCAAATGAATTCATACATTAATCTGATGCAAAACACATTTTTAGGAAAATTTACATCATATACAAAATTTAGTAATAAACATGAAAATATCCAATGTTATGAACCACGTGTTATTCCAACTCCAGCGTCAAAACAGTGCCTGAAGAGTATATCACTCCTTTATCCAATAATTTCCTTCTACTCTCGCCAAAATCAGCATTAACTAAATGCCTCCCAAAATGCCAACGCGTTTCAAGACCCAGGCGAATAGTACTGGGACTATCATCAGGGCTTCATATAAATGGACTGGATATTCTACAAAAAACAAAATAAATAAGGGGCATATGTATGAAACTCCCGTTTTGCGAATCCCAATTTGCGATATTTAGCGATTAGCAAATTGAGATTCGCAAAGCGGGATGTAAAAAAAAAATCGCTAAAGTTTAGCGATTTCTTAAAAATCTCAAACTATTCTCAGAAACCTTATTAGCGATTTCTTAATTGCGAAATTCGCAAATTAAGAAATCGCAAAAACGGGAATCTGCAATCCAGGTGCAGCCTGATGACATCACAAACAGGAAACTGGAGTGATTTCCTGCACCTGCTCACCTGAGCCACACCCAGAGGCTGCTTGGAGAGTGTGAGGAGGCATCCCAGGAGAGAGCAACCAGCAATGGAGTCCAACAAACAACAGGAGGGCAAGGATGTAGAGAAGAGGAAGAGGAAACACAAGTTTTCAGAAAAGGAGCAGGAGGTCCTCATTGAGGAGATGGTGTGCAGCCATGAGCTCCTTTTTGGCAAGAAGGCACTGCGTGTCTCAGAGATAAGGAAGCGCAACATTTGGCTGGATATCCAAAATAAGGTCAATGCAGTGGGAGTCACCAATCGCACCTTCGAAGAATTGCGCAAGCGATGGTATGACAGGCGCCAGAGGTCGAAGGAGAGGGTGGCAGCCAGACTGAAGGACGCAAACCAGACTGAGGGAGGACCATCCACATCACCACAGCCAACACCCCACGAGGAGCTTGTGGAGTCCACTCTCCTGCCTGAGAGCGTCGGTGGTGTGGCTGACATAGATAGCTCCGACCCTGCATCCAGCAGCCAAGGTAAGATGCATGCAAAATCAATCTGCACTGATCCCCATCCCATGTACACTTCCCCAAATGCGCATAGTAACCTCCCAAAATGTCATTCCAGTCCAAGTCTTACAGCACACCCAGCAATGCATCATGGGACTTGTAGTACTATGTCTGACAGTGTGTCCATGAGACAAAGGAAATCTAATGCAACATGTGGGTTGGGGATAAGTGAATGATACAGTGTCAGAGGTTAGCCGATACAAACTGTATGAACTTTATTGATTGCTAATTGCAGACAAAGACACAAACTCATATAGTCCCCTTTACATCCACAGCAAAATCCAGGGCACGTGAGGACAGTGCAGAGGGAGAGGAACCTGCACATCCTGGGGACTCCAGTGACGAGACAGAGACAATACCAATCCAGCGCAGGAAGCGCACACATGTGCCCCCACTGCCTCCATTTGAGGATGAAATACCGGCCACAGGGGAGGACAGTGACAGGAGAGAGGGGAGTCAGGGTGTGTCACACATGCCCATTCAGGACACACCAAGGCCAAGGATTCGACCACAGGACACACGCAGGTCAAGGCCCAGGAGCAGCACTGCCACTGAGGGAGAAGAAACTGTTTTTTCTGGCCTGGAACACAGCATGCTGCAGGAACAGCGCCTGCAAAGTAAAGCACTCAGGTCAATCAATAGGCAGCTATGCCGTATCCACCAGGATCAAACCAACATGGGGGAGGGCATCATGGCCATGGCAGGTGCCATCCGTGACCTATGCGACACTTTGAGGCACAACCAAGCCGCCAGTGAGAGGGCTGGCCGACGTGCCAATGCACGCCTTCACAACTACACCAAGGCCGTGAACCGCCTCTGCACCACCACCAGCACTCTCACACGCAGAAGCGTCACGATGCAGGTTGAAATGGCGCACTGCTGCCAGGACATAGCCAGAGGACTTGCACAGGTCGCCAGTGCTGTGGAGCAGCTGCAGACGGCCAACGCAGGTGGCAGCGCTCTCATGGTCTCTGGCGAGAGTGAAGACACCTACAGTAGGAGCAGCATCACTCCTACATTGCCAGGAGAAAGACGGCGCAGTGCCAGTCAGGGTGCAGGACAAGGGAACACCATGGGGGCACTCAGCCAGGACGCCAAACACCACCAATGCGTCACCGAAGGAGGTGAACTGTGCGATGACACTTAATGCTAAAAGGGTGAAGTAAACCTACTATGCTGTGTGCATAACATGTGCTGGGGACAGCTACAATTTTCATAATTGTGAAGTGTGAATAAACACTGCACACATTATCAAGCTTTATTGTCTCATGTCATCATTGCTCACCTAGAAGTAGTTTTGTGTGATCTCAGTCCGTCTCTGGCGTCCAGCAGCTGCCCCGACTCCTGATGCAGGTCTGGCAGGGGGAGCAGGGCGCTCGTCATCCGATGTGTCTGTATCGGTCACATCAATTGTGGTGCCTTTCCTCACTGCCATGTTATGTACCATTGCACAGTTTGCCACGATTTTACAGCAGGTCTCAGGGCTGTATTGCAGTGCGCCTCCACTTTTGTGCAGGCACCGG
Organism: Triturus cristatus; assembly: GCF_964204655.1. NCBI lineage: Eukaryota > Metazoa > Chordata > Amphibia > Caudata > Salamandridae > Triturus > Triturus cristatus. The sequence continues at coordinate 453,439,412 of NC_140586.1, read as the reverse complement.
AAGCGGCTCTTCAGGATTCCAAAGGTAAGCTCAATGACGCTGCGTGTAGATCTGTGTGCCCTGTTGTAGCTCCTCTAACTTGCATTTGCAGGATACAGATATGGGGTCAGGATGAAGTCCCGCACTGCATAGGCACTGTCACCTGCAGGGATAGACACAATAGGTAAGTCAATGTCCCCCCCCTCAAGTGATGTAGTGGATGTATTGATGTGTGTCATGTATTTACCTAGCAGGTATCCCTCCCCAAACTCTCCAGCACTCAGACGTCTGTGTATTCCACTGTGTCTAAAGATGAAGGAGTCATGTGTACTGCCGGGGTATTTGGGGACTATGTCGGTGATGATATACTTTGCGTTGCACACCATCTGTATATTGAGGGAATGGTAGCATTTCCGGTTTCTGTAGAAATATTCAGTTGCTGATGTGGGTGTGATGGCCACATGGGTCCCATCGATGCAGCCAATGACGTGGGGGAAACGTGCAATCTGGTGGAAGTCCAGTTTTGTTTGCTGTAATGCCTGTTGGGTGGTGGGGAAGTATATGTGATGTGAGAGCCTCTGTAGCATTGCATCTAAAAAGGCATGTAAGAAGCGCGACAGTGCACTCTGTGACACCCCACCAACCTCCGCTATTACCCGTTGAAAACTCCCTGAGGCCAGGAGGTGCAGGGAGCACAGGACCTGCACATGTGTGGGAATTGTTTGGGTCCTGCGTGTAGGGTGTTCCAAGTAGGGTTTCAGCTCCTCAATCAGGTCCATTATGGTCTGTGGGTTTCGGGAAAGCTCTTGAAGCATTCAATAAAGAGAATGTGGTACACGCCTCAGGAAGATCTTTTACAAAAGAAGGAGAAACCACCATTGGAACGTATGATTTGTGCGACCACTTTTAGTCCGGATACAAACAGATTCAGGCAAGTTATAATGAAAAATTGGCACTTGCTTGAAAAATTAGAATGCGGTTTTCCAAAACCCCTGTTCGCAATGAGAAAAAACAAGAGTATTGGTCAACAACTAGTACGAGCAGACATCTTTCCCATTCAAAATAAACAGTCTTTAAGATCGCAATGGCAATTGAAACCGGTTGAGGTCTGTCATAAATGTGGAACGTGTTCAGCTTGCGATTCAACCATTGAAGGTGTTGAATTTTCCCGTAATAGTACCAAATGGCGCCATTCAGAATTCACTAATTGCAAATCAAAAAACATAGTGTATGCAATTGTCTGCCCGTGTGCCTTATTATATATTGGCAAAACAAATCAACAAATAAATCAAAGGATCACGCAGCACCGTTCTAGAATTAAAAAGAAAGTGTTGACTACCCCTATGGTGCAACACTTTATTGACAATTCCCATACTGAGAAGAATTTTAAATGGACGACTTTGTCAAGCTTTGAAACAACCAAACGCTATTTTGATATTGATGCTGCATTATTGAGAAAGGAAGCTTATCTTATTTTAAAATTTGACAGTGCTTCCACTGGATTGAATGGTATGACTGAATTATCTAGAGTGTAGTGTATATACTACAAATCCCATAATGCAATTCATGAGCATTTGCAAAAAGAGGGACTTTAGAGCGTTTTGATTGGGCAAATTTCCTTTTCCCATGAATCATAGCTCTCCAAACAGGAAGTGCTCTGGTTTGAGATGCCGAGTTGAGTTACAACCAGCATGGTGCACGAGTTGAATATTCCTACTCTTTTTTGAGTGAAAAGTAAGTCACTGTTTTGCTCCTGTGTTTGTTTGGTTAAAAATTACAATACTAAAAAACATACGACCGTATGCTTAAATGCGCTTACGTTTGTACTTCTTATAGATAATACCCGTGAGGGAAAGCATGCCCGTATTTGAGCAAAAGGAATGTCCATTACATTCAGAGTTTTGAATTGGTGAAGATGCGGTAAAGTAAGTCCGCTTGTTTATAGCTGTTTTAAAGTGCTTCATGCATTTTGCCTGTTTGGATACATTGTTAAATGAGGACAATATCGTTTTTTCATTTGTAGAATAAAGACTCTTCAAGGAACTCAGTCCTGTCCATACTCTGCAGTAAAGGTACATATCTTTTGGTGCTTCCCTCTGGGGGTGTAAGTCGAGAGTAGCAGTAGATATATTCAATACTTTGGTTCTTTCATTTTAGAAATTCATACTGGCAAAGTGATAAGGGAGCCTTGTAGGCAGTAACATAAACGAGTCCAGTGGCAGAAAAGCCAAAAACTCTTGGAGCAAACAAGCTGTAGCGGCCGCTCCATCTCTAGAAAACAGGTACTCATTAAGTTAGTTACATGTACAAGAGAGAGAGTTAGTTCCGGTTGACGCTGTTTTTGCATCATTTATTTATTTAGTTTTTTGTAGAATATCCAGTCCATTTATATGAAGCCCTGATGATAGTCCCAGTACTATTCGCCTGGGTCTTGAAACGCGTTGGCATTTTGGGAGGCATTTAGTTAATTCTGAATTTGGTGAGAGTTGAAGGAAATTATTGGATAAAGGATTGATATACAATTCAGACACTGTTTTGACGCTGGAGTTGGAATAACACATGTGGTTCATAACATTGGATATTTTCATGTTTATTATTAAATTTTGTATATGATGTAAATTTTCCTAAAAATGTGTTTTGCATCAGATTAATGTATGAATTAATTTGCTGCTTTTGTCATGTTGCAAGCTGTTGCCAATAATTTTTTCACAGTGTCTAAGTCCATTTTTGTCTTTAAGTGTATGTTAATGTGAATTGTATATATGTGTAAGTTCATGTGTGAATTTGATAAGTCTGTGTTTCTTTTTCAGTCCAAAAAATTGTTTTAATTAATTTTAAAATTATTAAGAAACAGGAATGATCTAATAAAAATTCCATTCGGACAGATAAAAGAGTTGACTGTTCGTTACACCATGAGTAGTAGGAGTGTACGGTAGTACGGAGCCGGGTTCATTGTTTTGTGTTCTGAATTTTGAATAGCCCAACCTGGCCACATTGTCCGTTGGGCTTAACCCCTATAGGTTTTTGCACTTTTAGAAAGTTGGCATTTTCCTGCCTTATCCATTCGGTGCCTGCATCCTGTCTCTGGTTCATGACTGGGTGTAGTTGACAGTTGGGCTTTGTGTATTCCCATTGACAGCCACACACAATAAGGAGCTTAGGTGTGCCTGAATAGGCCATCACTGGCAGGATTAGAGGGAGGAGCTAGGCACAGCCTCACTTACACTTGAATTGGCCGTGTCCTGCCTCACAAAAATGACTGCATACCCCTTGTAGGTAGTATGGAGCCAGGGTAAAGAAGGCAGGAGCACCTGTGCAAGCCTTTAGAAGCTTCTCCCCTTCAAAGGGAAAACTGGGTATAAATATTGGACTTCAGACACCAACTCTTCAGGACACTTTTGAACCTATGTATACTCTGCCATGAAGAAGGACTGCTGTGCTGCTGAAAGGACTGCTGTTCGCCGGACTGATGATCTGAAGGACTTCTGCCCTGCTGTGCTGCCCTGCTGTGCTGACCTGCTGTCTGCTGCCCTCATTCCTGGCTGGGAAGGACTGGACCTATATCTGTTGAACCCAGGAACCCAAACCGATGCATTGCCCCAACTGCACAATGCATCTTTGATTCCCGACTTCGCATCACAATCCCTCATCAATGGGCTCTTCACCGATGACACAGGACTTTGTATCGCAGCCTCACTGCTTTTCAAAACTGAAACATCGCTTCACATGCACAATGCATCTTTGATGTAGACCCTCGCAATGCTCCACAAATTAGGATTCAAGGTCATTTGTTCAGCCGGCCTAACTGGGCTCCTGTAGCCGGACTGCGCTCCATCGCAGTCATCCTGAGTTTGTGTCATGGTCAGGCACGACCAGATATCCCCAGTTCGATACCAAAGGGGATGATGGACGGAGCATTTGAGCTAATCAAACACTCACCCCCAGTCAAATGATCTGGGTTTAATCCATCATCATTCTTTAGCTCACTCCACCACCGGGAACATAACCCTCCTCATGCCACTGGATTCAAGATAGCCTGGCTGACGAGGGTTATGAAACCGAAACCGGTCCCAGGATGCTTGTTTCCGGTCCAGGGAAGAAATGGCTTGGCAGTTCGGGCTGGACTGTTCCCATAAGGCACAGGGTCAGACTGATTTGCATATGGCCATGTCTGAACTGGGGTGGTGGAGTGAGCTAAAGAATGGTGATGGATTAAACCCAGATCAATTGACTGGGGGTGAGTGTTTGATTTGCTCTAACGCTCCGTCCATCATCCCCTTTGGTATCAGATATCCTCAGTTTGCGCTTTCTGCTTTTTTGTGCTATTCTTACAAATATCTTTAAACACGCATATCTCCGGTTATTCGGATTGGATTTTTGCCTTGTTTTATTTATTAGAAAGTACACTGTCTTTCTATGAGCCGAAGCATGCTGCCACCATGGCACCACTGCTGCAACACCGCCAGCCCCTCAGCAACATTGTAATGCGGCGGTCAGGATGCCGCCTGCCTGGCGGTGTTCTCCCGACTGCCACCGCTGCAGGTTGGTGGTCCTCCCTCGCATATCGTAATCAGCCCTAAGTGAGGGTCCACAGAAGTCAAAGGTTAAGAACCACTGTTCTACAGCATTCAGCATGGTGCAGTGGGTCATCCCCCTTCAACCACTGGCTTACTTCACTGGGAGTGACGGCATTCTGTTCTTTCACAAGGATCACATCCACACACAAAATAGCTCCCTTCAGTGCAGAGACACAGAGATTACAATTATGTGCTTTTTGAGACCCATAAATGTTTGTTTTTTGCAGCTATCCATCAGCCTCTCTAACAACAAAGTATTGAAAAGTCATGGCAAAACAAAAATAAGCATTGACAAAGCCAAAGCTAGACATATTTGGTTTGCCAATGCTTGTTCTAATTGAGTCATATATGATGCAGCCAGTTACTTGCCCAAGTTAGAAGCCCAGCTGACTCCCCAAAGCTTAGAAATTCGATAGATTGTCAGAGTTGAATCAAACTGAAAGCCCTTCTGACCTAAAAGTAGACACCAATCACGTGTCAGCCTTCATCGATTCTCCTGTTCATCCACTGTCAAAAGTTGCATTAAATGTATTTGCCCTGGCTTTGTTCTGGTGAATCCATATGCATTCTTCAGGACAGCCAAACTCTCAAAATAATTGTCAATTGCTGTAGTTTTTAAGCATATAATACAACCTGATTATGTTTTAACTTTAAATTTCAGCCTGATTATTTCGATTATTTGGATTATTCCATTGTAACTTCAAACAGCTGCAATGATACGCACCAGATTTCTACGCAAGGCCAAAACGGGCTTAACGTGATCCCTAAATAATATTCTGACACGTAAGTCAAATTATAACCAACTGTTTAAACAACACAAGAGTTGTGTGTTAAATAGATTCTCTGTACAGTCAGTGCTTAGATTGTTAAAGATTTTTAAAGTTCCACACCTGTACACTACAAGGACATTAAATGAACCAACGACTTTTGTGTCCCTATAAAGTGCAAAGCCGCAGCCAAGTGCTTTTTGTAGAGGAAAATAAGTCAGTGGGTAGTTTTAATTCCATTAAAATGCAATGGGAAATTACTCTTCTTGATATCAAAACGTCTAATTCAGAGGAATGGCCTTCCAAAATATTGATGAAGTCTAAAGGTGCCTCCTTACAAAGCTAGCAGAGCGATCCCTGCCAGTGAGAAGCGACAGGCATGAGTGGATAGTGGGGTTGAGAGATTTCACCATGCGCCTCAGTCGCTTTTACTCCAGCGGCGTGGTCCTTCATTGTGACACTCCAGGGCACAGACAGTCCCCGGAAGGGGCCTATGGGCCTACACCTGGTGCCAGGGCCAGACAGGCCATTTATTCCACCAGGAATTTCCCTGGTGAGCTGGAGGCCGGTATTGAAAGCTCAGGGCCGCGCTGTCACTTTTCCCAGCTCCCCGAGGTTAACTGCAGCAGGCACAGGGATGCTTCAGAGAGAGAGGGAGGGGGATGGAGGGGAAGGTAGAGAGAAAGTGATCAGAGAGGGAGAAGAGAAGAGAAGAGAAGAGAAGAGAAGAGAAGAGAAGAGAAGAGAAGAGAAGAGAAGAGAAGAGAAGAGAAGAGAAGAGAAGAGGAGAGGAGAGGAGAGGAGAGGAG